>NC_052499.1:73125016-73425016 GCF_016617805.1 Bactrocera tryoni
ACAGTATGCTTGAACAGTTGTGTTATATAAATTTTATAGATGTCTGAAATCATCTCAAATAGGACTATTCATGATTCCAGGTGAGTTGGATGTCAGAATGAATTGAAAGATACCCACTACGGACGGGTTCAAAGCGGAACCTGCAACTGTTAGTAGATTCTTCAATTGTGGGAAGCCTGAAGAGCGGATTACGAGACCTAGTAGCACCTTCAAGCTTTGCTATACTGGAGCGTTTGTGTTTAACCAAATTTAACTAGATTTCACTCCATTCACTCTACAGTGAGTTACAATCGGAAGGCAGTTTGATTTTCTTTTGCAAAGGCTGTCAGGAAGTGAGGTTATACAATAAAATTTGAGTTAAGTTAAACGTAGCTACAACAACTACTATCTGGACCTGAATTAATCTTTCAATAATTTTGAAGTTCGAAATTTGTTTAGAGCTCCGCCATTGCCTTTCGAGGCACTATCAGAGAAAATTGCTGATCATAATCAGAGTTTGCCAACGTCATAGGCCGCGTGGCTATACATACTACAGTTGTCCGATAGGAAAATTTGTTCAGAGCTTATAGAAATGTCTTGGACGTTACCGAATTTCGTTAAGTTATCTTGGCATATAAAAAGTTTTCCATGCAAGAACTTGAGTTTGATCGGTCAGTTTTTATGACAACTATATACTCATATCGACGGTTCCGACAATTAAACAGCATTTTGGACGTATGAACAAATTCGGATTCAGATAGCTCAAAAACTGAGGGACCAGTTCGCGTATTTACAGACAGACTAATAGACGGACATGGCTAAATTGACTCAACTGAGTGGGAAAACCAACAATTGGGTTAAATAACGCCGCAAATTTTATGACCGCGAAAACTGCTCTCAAACTGAGAGAATCTGGATACTTAGATGACTGTAAGCACTGAGCACTCTGGAGTCCTTGTACACTTTGATTTCCTATCACAATACATGGATTACCAGATCGCTGAACCTAGCCCTAGATGTGGCTTCTCTGCTCCCATACATTTGTACGAGGAATGAGAGGAAAGAACTCATGGAAACTTTCCATCAGTTCCAGTTATAGGCTTCCTGACCACTGCAACGCCTTCCAAGCGAAGGTGGCTTCTATAAAGATGGCAGGAGTTCTAGCAGCCTGTGGATATCTGTCTCCTTATCTCTAGCATCGAGTTACTAAAGATTTGACTGGTTTGCGAGCTTGTGAAGCAGTGATCTGCAGTGAATGAGTTAAACACAACTTTGAGCCACTTGCGAAAAATTGAGTATGAAGCAAGCAAATTATTCACGGAATGAGTATAAGTGTGAATACTGCTCACTTACAATTATGAGAGAGAGAGTTTTGGCTTGTGAGCTGATTAGCTTGTATGAAGCATATATTCTAAGTGTTTGCTTATGAGCTCACAATACTTATGAATCTTTGCTTAGGATTCTCTGACATTCACTCAAATACAAAACACTTGTGAATATACGAAGAAGCTCAGTTGTGCACCCAAGCCACTTGCAAGCCTTTTGAGCCGTAACGCTATGAACCAAAGGCTAGAAAATCCATTACGAAAGCACTAAGAGTTACTATTATATTATTGTATAACAAAAAGGATTTTGTAATTGGTTCTAACTAATAATGACTAGATCTAATGGGGAAATAAAAAAGGGTTTTCATATTTTGTATTAATTTTCTCTATTATTAAAAAAATTACATATATGTACATACTTACATTCATGTTATCACTTATAATATTACATTTTATTTTATAAAATTCAGTTCCTTTCAATGGAATTAAAATTAAAAATAAAAATTACGTCAGTTTAATGGTATAAAAATTACGTGAATTATTAACAAAAAACAAAATAACACAATTCAGTTCATTTCGGTAAAAAAATATAAATACTAAACATAAAATTTACTTCAAGATTTATGTACATACATAAGATTCAACTCCAAAGATATAAGTATATATTATAAGTATAGCTTCTAAATATATATTAAGATTGAGGTATTGCACAAAATTACTTCTCAATATCATTGTATATTTTTGTTTTTTAAGTTTCTAAGGTCTTATTGCCATATTAGTTAGTCTTAAATATTGAATTCAGGAATATTATATTATCTACGGTTTTGGGTGCAAGTCGATTTCTTTTATCAGTTATTAAATTGCCTGCCAAGGAAAATACACGTTCAGACGTTACACGTTAGGCTTAAAAAATAATTGAAAAAAAGGATAAGAAACAAAGAAGTTTCAGTTTTGTAGTTTTTACGAAGTCACTAGAATCACGGGTTTCGTTTCTTTTAAAACCCCTCCGCGTAGGTATAAACTTCAGGGACTCATCTACCTAAGCTCTCCACTTTCTAAAATGTAAGATAAAGCTTTTCATTTAGGCTTAAGAAATAATTGAAAAAAAGGATAAGAAACAAAAAGAAGTTTCAGTTTTGTAGTTTTTACGAAGTCACTAGAATCACGGGTTTCGTTTCTTTTAAAACCCCTCCGCGTAGGTATAAACTTCAGGGACTCATCTACCTAAGCTCTCCAATTTCTAGAATGTAAGATAAAGCTTAAGAAAATAATTCAATAAAAGGATAAGAAATAAAAAGAAGTTTCAGTTTGTAGTCATTACAATCACGCGTTTCACGTTCCTTTTAAAACCCACCCGCGTAGGTATAAAATATATTTTGAATAGGCACGGAATTCGTGAATATATTCATGAATAAACAATGATTCACTTATTAGTGAATGTATTCTCATGAGCCTTTCAACTCATCTAATAGTATGCAACAGAATAGCTCAGACAATTGTATACAGAGAAGCAAGCCAAGCTTTTAGAAGTGTGAGCGCTAAGTGATTGTGAGACATATTCACACTCATTATTACAGAAGCAAGCCATGTGATTGTGAGAAGATAATATTTTTAGTGAGAGCAAGTGTGAGTGAATATTGGGGGTGATTCATGAATATGAGAGTGTATTCATAAGCCAAGTATTCACTGCAGATCACTGTTGTGAAGGCAGTCTCAATAAATGCGGAATGGGTATCGGTAGGCGCTCCGTTGGCTCCTTGTGTTTCACTGCTGGTCTGTTGCGCCTCAGACCAAATCAGCAAGTGCTGGCGGACTACCAGCAGCTTTGCAGTCGCAAAGTTCTTCTGGTTCAAGGTAAATCGCAAGAGACTCAGGGAACTCTTATTTCTGCAGGGCCCACTTTTGAATATTTGTAGGATTTCTTACTGGACACCGTTCGATCGGATTTCTGAAGTAAGATTGACTACCTTACCAGATGCCAGCTGCGTCAGCTGTTTGGAAGAAGATTAGTCAGAATCAAAAATCCACCCTTCGACCTGCTGAGAGATCAGGCATCTAACCTAACCTAAACTTAATTAACCCTGTTCGGTATATGAAAATTATGAATGCTGGATGGATGGAAGGGTGAAGTTCTTTTTCCTTGTTATCTGATGCGCATAATGACACAGATTTTGTGGGAAGCGTGCTGTTCTCCAGAATGATAAGCATGCAAGCCCACCGAACTCATTCCAAATATACTTTTAGCTATAAAAGGAGGCCTCCCATAGCGCCAAAACTTTGTGAATATATTTAATTAACGCATGCTTACTAACATTTGCCACTCGTTCCCGCATATAATAGTCAGGGAGTGTATATATGCAAATGCAATTAAACGCAATTATAAACCGAAATGTTCGCAAAATTAAGTTATTAATGAGATTGTTTTAAATTCCTTACTTACAGGTGAGAGTCACATTACCATTAAGAGAGAAAGCCCACACAATCACCCACTAACACACGCTTACATTGGCTTAATTATAGTGAGTGTGGATTGTATGAGAGTACCCACACATAAGCACCCTCACACATATGCAGAAAATCTGTGTGTGTGAGCGCTTAACTGTAAAGTTATGCGGCTGCTACCTTTCGCTTGCGGCAGCGTCGGATATATCAAGGACTAAGGTGAGTGGGTCATGAATGAAATTAAATATGTAAACGAGTACATACAAAAGGTGGAAATATATGCATGAATGCCTACACATACACAGATACATATGTGTGTTTGTGGAGCTAGTGTTCGTATATGTATAAGCGCTTTGCCGCACTGTGCATAATGTAGAGAGCGCGCTAGTGTCAAGTTACAGAATTTTGGCGCGAAAGCGAATACGAGCGCTGCCTTCATCCTTGCAGCGCAGATAATTAAATTGAAATATTAAACGAAATGTAATTGAATAATTCACATTATGCATACAACGGCAACAATTCTGTGGAGATTACAGCAAATGAAATGAATAGTGTGCCCTTCCGACTTACCGCCAGGCAACAGTGTGAATTCAAGCAACAACAACAAAAGCAATATATCTACATTAAAATATACGAATAGATATATAGTATAATTGTCAGAATATATGCTGTCATTTGAAATAGTCAAGATTTTAGCGCATTTCGCCTCCTTCTTGTGGCACTGGCTTAAGTAGCAAATGAAGTGACTTTTGAAAACATACAAGCAATTATTGCACTTTTGTTGCTATTGCTGTTGTTATTTAGGATGCGGTTGTTATTAGTTTACGAAAATAGTAGACATTCAGAGACACTGAGGCCAGTATTAAAATGATTGCGCACATTAGGGTGGGTCGATTTTTTTAAGTATGTAACGATATGCATAAAATTTTTGGTACACATTAGGGTGTACCTAAAATATTAAAAAAATGACGCAAATTAAAAATGCACATTAGGGTGGTATATTTTTTTGAATTAGCTTAAAAATATATGGTAAATGTACGTGTATCGATAAACACGACATTTTTAACATATTAGGGTGAATCCAAAATATTTTTTTAAATGCGTGTTATGTCATATAAGTATAAATGGATATTTAAGGGCATATCCAATGTGAAATTAAAAAAAAATTTACTTGTTTTTCATATATTGGTAATATTATAAAAATACCACATTAAAATTTTAAATCTGTTTCTTAAATAGTTTTTAAGTTACAGCTTCTAAAGGACAGTCCCTTATTTGAATCAGCTCAAACAGTTTATTTTCAAACTAGCTTTTCTCCGTTTTATAATCCCTTTAAGTGACTACTCGAATACAAAGGATCTGATTACTACAAAATTCTTTTACCATGTTTTTTATGTACATATATATTTCCCAATATAACGACATATTAGTTTCTTCTTTCAAATTATGAATTTCGATTGTCAATTTCTTACGTTTTCGATTTCATGGGAAATATTTACTGTTTTGAAATTAAGGGTTTTCAAACCAACACTTTCGTCGAAATATTATATTATCTTTACTTTTTCACTTTCAGCCCTCCCTAACTCTCCAATACCGATAAGAAACTAAAAATCCTTGAACTTACAATCGGATCATTGAAAATATCAAAAATTTAATTTTTTAAGAACCACACTAATGTGCAGATGTATGTTTATACGAGTACGTCCTTGAAATTGCAATTGGATCACTGGAAATATCAAAAAAATATAAAAAAAATTTATAAGTACCACCCTAATGTACAGATGTATGTTTATACGAGTATGTATATGTATGTTATGTATGTATGTATATGTATGTATATAAACTACCCAACAAACTTACCGAGAAATGCAATTATTTAAGCTTTTGTTAAGCGGCACTAATAAAAGTGGCTCTTGAGAGAGCAAGCAGATAGTGCATAAAATAGAAGACTTGAAGAGTGAGTGAAATGCCATAATATCCCAGCATGTCGTTGTATCTCCCTTGAAGCATAAATTCTAATATATGCTCATACTCATATTTTATAGAGCAGCAAACAACAAAGAAGCTTATATAAAGATATATACACACAGATACATACATACTTAAACAAATAACATAAGAAGTCGGCAGCTGTATGTATGTGTTTGTTTGCATATATTTATGCTCTTTATGATGTCATTATGCTTAACTTAGGCCAAGCCAACAGCCAACCAAGCCAAATGGTCAGTTAGTACATATTTTCAAATAAACACACACACATATACACATTGCATATTAAATATATATTAGTGAAGTGCGTGCGCGTGTATTTGTGTAAGGCTGTTTGCTTTCATTTATTGCATTTATACTGTTGGCAAATGTGGCAGTGAATGTTATTTATGCGCAAGCAGGCATTACTTAATAAAAATGCTTATTTATGAGCAAAACATGTGTGTGCCGCAACGCACACACATACACCCACCTCTAAACACATATCCGCACATAAATAAACGTGTTGATAGGAGTAGTATGCTTCCATACATTTAAAAACATATTAGAGGCATATTTAAATATTCGTTTTCGGGCAATATTGTAGAAAGAAAGAAAGTCCTAGAACAATTTACTTGAGCAATGGCGCATAAAAGCATAAAGCTCTTAATGGTGAAATAATATGAATTTAAATAAGTCTTCAGCCGTACATCCACACAAATTCAGATGTAGCATACATTTAGGCGCTTTTAATATTTCGAAGGAATGCATGAAATGTAATGGTGTTTGGGATTTTCTAAGATGAATAGTGGATGTTGTAAACAAGGACAGCTTCTACATTTTATAAATTTTTACTACGATTGTGGGCTCAGCAATTGGAATTTTAGTGTTGGTGTGTTAAAAGACAGCGATTTATTATCATGAATCAAACATTTTTTCTTGTGCGAGGCCAATCATTTTGAATTGATGAATCCTATAAATTTTTATTGACTTTTATAGATATCAAGTTTTTATTTTTATTTTTTTATTTGTTTTATAATCAAAATAGATCATAATACTTGCATAATTTATGTTCTATAAGTCATACTTAAGTGATACACCAACACACATTTGTTTTATAATTGGTAGAGTACATTTTTACATAATTTAGGCATAAGTAATAAAATTTCCGAAGAAAGAAGTTATCTATTTTTCGAGGTACAAACGATTTCCCAAGACGACTAAGATACTTCTCTTAAGGCTCAGTGAATAAAGGCCTAACGAACTAACGCCTAAAAAAAAAGAAATAATGCCTAAAAATTGCATATAGGAATTAGGCGGTTGTTCATAATGAAAGAATGCCTAACATTTTAGGAATTTCTTCATTAAAATTGTTAGGTGATTCTTCATAATGAAAGAAAGCCTAACAATCAAAAATGAAGAAACGCCTAATTAGGTATTTATTCATTTTTGATTGTTAGGCTTTTTTTCATTAATGTTGAGCGATTTTTCATTTTGCTGAAAGTGTGATTTTTATGGTTGCGAAAGGTAAGTTCTCTTTTACAAGTAATACAAAGTAAATGATGAACGTCAGACAGATTAAAAATTGGTGGCTTCTCAGCTGCTAAATCCTTAACTGAATTTGACTTTTTATCGAAACGCTCTTCTTTCCTCTAACATTGAACCAATTAAACATTGCCTACAACTAAGCACATATACTTTTAACTGATATATTGCTGTTTTTATCCAAGACACACATCTCTCATAAGAAAACTGTAGTGGGGGTTAAAGCCCAAAAGAAAATTAAAAAAAATCTCAAAACTACTAAGTAATATATGAAAGATCTCAAGCCATATTTGCGAGGCTTCAACAAATGAATAAAGTTTTCCTTGTCAGATTGATCTAAATAATGATGGAGACAAAGTGATACGCCGTATCATAAAAAACGAACCGTCAAATTTTCATCGGAAACAAACACCTTCCTTCCTTTATGGTGCCACGAACTAATGTACCTGTGATGTACACATAAGAATGTGATGAAGTGAAATTGTCGTTATATAAAGCATTTTGGAAATATGTTTTATTATGTAATAAGAAAAATACTAATAAAAACGAGAAGAAAGCCCTTCACAAAAACAAAAGATTCCTTATAAAATTTGTGTTCAGATTTTTGTATGACAGCTACATGCTATAGCTACTCTATCTGAAGGACTTCCTCGGTGGTTGCTCCGTTGACTAAGGCAATAACCTATACTAAATTTGATGAAGATATCTTGTCAAATGAAAAAGCTTTCCATATAAACACTTTATTCCGATCGTTCAGCTTGTATGGCAGCTACATGCTGTAGTGGTCCGATATTAGCCATCCCGACAATGATCAGCTTCTTGATGCGAAAATGACACATTCGAAATTTCAGATCGATATCTCTAAACTTGAGGGACTACTTTGCATATATGTTCATAAATGGACAGAGGGATAGACGGACATGAGTATGTAAATCGCTCGTCAAGCGGAGTATTCATAAATAGACATTGTAGGGTCTCCAACGTTTCTTTCTGGGTGTTAGAAACATCGGGGCACACTCAAAATATCCTTTTCAGGGTACAAAAATAATAGTCCTTATAGATTCGCCTCAAACCACTTCCCATTCTATTTCCTACAGCTTAACATTTCTAGTAAAAGTTTAACTAATGCTAGTCATAATTTATCCCAGACATGTAGTGTACGCTATGAGCAGATATATATATTTGTCAACTCAAAACCTAAAGATAATTAAGTTGCGGACACCTGCTGCCTCAATTTCGGACAATATCCATTTGTCTCTCAGCAAATAGTATGCACATTTGTAAACCTCTACTACAGTGTTGTGTAAAATATACTTGCTTTTGTGCAACTAGAATGGAAAAGCGTACAAATTATGATTACTCCACTAGCTGAAAACTATACGCCTGCTATGTGGGGCGCCACCAGCTGCGGCTGCGGCTGGGGTGTGTGTGTGCGGGCGACTGCCAATCATTTCAGCAATTTTTACTAAACTCGAAATGAGAGTTCAGAACCCACAGCTGTCGCTGCCAACCGAGTTGATTTGCCTCCATCTATGCCACTAAAAGGCGGGTGTGCGTGTGTATATGTGTTGAGGTCCACCTGGTGTGGGTAATAAACCACTCGATGGCCGACTGTTGCCGGTAATAATCCTCATTTGCTGATGGAGTTGCCGCTTTTGGTTAGCAAAGCATGCGAAATGGTAAACTCAACTACTCACACACACACGCGCGCACTTCAGTATAAAGGGGGCAGTGAATAGTTTCAAGGGTAGCGCGAGTTAGGCACGTAAATTCGTGCATTTAAATATTTAGCTGTTTTGTTCGGTGTGTGTGGGTGTGCAGGGGAGTGAACGATAAATACCGAGATATGTATGTCAGTTTCGAAAGGATATTGTTGTGGATAGCGTTCAGTCGCGGATTGTTGGCTTTCGTTATTATGAATATTATAAGTAGACAGGAGTATGATTACAGGGGTGTACCGTAGTTAGTGGGTGTAGTGTGGTGATTGACTTTATTTACTGGTCGAGTCCAGTAAGCCACTTGATAGAGAATGAATTGACGAATTATAGAACATAATCGATGTTTCAGTAAGGGTGTTGAAGTTTAAAGAAAGATTGCTAAAGAAGTATCGGCTTTGGGATAAAATTAGCAGATACAATTGTAAATAAAATTCCGTATATACATATACGTCCATATTTTTGAGCTTTATAGAATACTTCAAAAGTCGTAAGATGGCGCTGGATTATGACTCTTGTGGGTCTCCTTTCTGTCTTATTGGCTGACTGAATGACGTTTGAAATAACTATTCTGCATAAATTTTAAGTTCAGAGAGAATTAAATTGGTTCTGCTTTATCGAGGTTGAAAAGTGAAAAAAGTTTCTGCAACATGAGAAGTAGAGACGAAACAGTGCAGAGACATTAACAAATTGAAATTACCAAAACTTTGTGTTTTTGCCATTTTGTTTGCAAATTTTGGTTTACTGGGCAACTTCAAATGTGCATATTCAGGGTTCGTATTTCAGGCCGACTTTGTAATGTATACCAGCGCTTATTTGCGGACTACTGCTGCTGCTATGATGATTACCTTTCATTCATTTTTGTATTGTAAGCTTTGGTTAGGATGAAAGAACGCGTGTTGCAAGGGTTTTTGGCATACAACGAAATATGACTAAATGAAATGTGAAGACGGCTTAATTAAATTTTACTTCATTTGTTACAAAACGCACGAAGCGACTGTAATATTTGACACAATAACGAAATTTTGCCACAAACACAACAACAATAACAATTCGTACTGACGGGAGAATAACACAAATAAATCAAAACTGAAAAAGAGCAAAAATATAAGGAAATATGACTGTTGAAAACAACTAAAAGAGATTGAGAACACAGTTTTTTAATCAAATGTTGAGGGAAAATAGTTGGAATCTGATTTTTTTACTTAAAAATATATATTTCAATAAATGCAATAAATAAAAATGCAATTTTTTCTTAAAATATATTTTTTGTTTTGAAAAACAATTGAGAATCCGATTTTTTCATAAAAAATTTATTTTAAATTGAAATAGATTAATGTTGAATTTTTTCATAAATTTTTTTTATTAAATTTTTTTAAAATTTTTAAAAGTTGAAATAAAAATTTTAATTTAATAAAAATATTAGTTTTTTAATTTCAAACAAAAAAAATAGAATTTTATAATGTATAATAATATTTTTTAATTGAAATTTGAATATTTTTGTTTTAAATTCAAAAAAAATAATATTTTTATTTTTTTCTTTTTTGTTATCTAAATTCAGAATTCACATGTTTAACGTGTCACTAGAGTCACTAATCGCATGTGTGAATATGTTTTAATTTCTGCTTCGCAATAACGAAAATAACTAATTAGAAATAATTATGCTAATTGAGACCGATTTCAGCTTTCAACACGTCCACAGCATGCGTAAAAATTTAAATGTGGGACAAATTAAGACACGGGTGACTGCCGCGAAAAATTGCATGCGTATGCAAACATTAGGGTGTACTTTTATACGGAAAATATATTTCCATTTTCAAATCAACACAATTTTATTTATTAATAAACATATAAAATAAAAATGTCTTAACAGTACATTTAGTTTAGCTTAGTTATATTTATCCTTTCATTAAATAATAATAATAATAATAATAATCATCATAATAATAGCTTTTGGTAAACCCTAATGTGTACATATAATTAGTTGTATACTGAGAAAAATACATATGAATGAAAAAATTAAATATTTTAAATTTAGAACAACCTTAATATTAAAGAAAGAAGATGCTTGCTTGAAACTAATAAGAATTTTATTACAATAGCCACTTATTCGTTGCACATTTCTTCAAAATAATTGTTACCAACTGTTGCACATTAAAAATAATTAGAAAACGAAGTCATTATTTTTTTCCCAGAAACACATTATGAACACCCCTAACAATTTTACTTACGCTTACACGTTGTCAACGCTGGCTGTGTCACAGACTCAATGCCGCTTGCCGCTTAAGTGGCTTTATGTTTTAATTTCTAGCTGTAAAATTCGGGTTGATGCCTACTGCACACATACATACGCATACAGCGAAACACATTTAAGCAGAAAAACGGCTGTAACCTGAAGGCGGCCTACAATAAAGGGACTCAAGCACATCGCACTCGCATTAATTTCGAAAATCTGCAACAATCACTGCCGTTTGTAAGCGGCTCGTGGCAGGAAGTGTAACACACATACACCCACATACCGGCACTGGGCTGGCAGAAAGTGAAACTGAAGAGCCCAAACTGAAAATCCTTTTTCGCTTGCATGTTGATCCAATTCCTGTTGCTCAATCCACATGCTTCGTCGGCACTGCGAACAGCTTTCGGCGAACCGTTAATGGTAATGGCATTCATTGGTGCCACAAGAGTTGGTTGCAGTTGGCGGCATGTGTACATATGTATGTACATACATGTGTTTGTGTGAGTGACTGTGTGCGGACGAGGATTTCGTAATTGTTTCATTTCCAGGATTTACATTGCAAATATGCCTTTGTCGGCAGTTTCTTGCAAATTATTCCATGCACAGCATTCATTTAACTGCCCCTTACACCGCTTTCGCACATGACTGGAAGATGCCAGCGCACACTCTTTGACACATACATATATGTTTGTATGTATGTATGTGTGCTCATAAGTTTTCGTTGTGCGCTCAACAGATGCAAAATCTGATAACGGTACTCGCACTACCCACCGCCAAAAGATCCGTACCGAATGTTACAACTCAGTCAACAAGAACAAGAGTCCAATAGCAGGTTTGCTCTAAACAACAACAAGTCTTTACCTCGTTCATGCCGTACTAACGGTGTTGGTTGTAGTTGGTGGTGGCGACTGGCATGCCGGATCGGTTGAAGGTTTGCCTTCCACCAGCTTGAGTAGATTTAACCTAATTAAGAATGTTCAACAGGACGTTGTAAGAATACAAATGAACAACGGTATCGTGCTGCTGCCGATGTTGCTGTTGTTACTCATTGTAACTGCTGCAAATGCCTTTGCCAAATGTGACCGGCGAGCGGCGGTTGTGGCAGCACTCGAGTAGCACGTGGAGGAGGCAGGCAGACAGTCAACCAACTGGCGCAGTTGTGTGCGGCAAGCAATCTTATGGCTGTTGCAAGTGTTTTTGCTGGTATTTTTGTGTTTGATGTAAGTGTTTTTTTTGTTGCTGCGAGTGTTATTTTTTACTTTTGTTGTTGTTGCAAGTGTTATTGTTGTAGTCATCACTGCTGTCGCCGCTCTTGGTAGCGGTTGTAAGGTGTCTCCGTCGTAGTTGTTATTTCCGTTTCTGCTGTTCTAATGTGTTCGAGTGTATGCACGTATGTAGGTATGTATACATGTATGTTTGTGTGTGCATGTGCCGTTTTTAATTTTAATTTAAACAAATGTCGTCAACGTTTTCTCGCTCCTTCGCCATTGCTTGTTATTTATGCAACGTATTTGTTGTTATTGTTGTATGTACGACAACTCACCAGCGCCTGTTGTTGTTGGTGTTTTCCTAGCTGTCCGTCTGCTTGTATGTGTGCGTTTGTTGAACATTTCAGTTGATGATTTTAGTGGCATTTGAGTGGCGCAACCAGACGAAGGCGCTGAAAAGCATAAAGCAAACAACAACAAACAGCTTTGATACAGCGCTTTTTTTATGTAAACAGCTGACGTCAGCGGGCGGGGCAGCAGAATGCTGCTGCTTCTTCTACCTCAGGATTAAGTGGCATTTGTGCGCCTGGGCACTTTATCTTCATTACAATTCGTTCGTTCGACTGCCCGTCCTTTCGTGACGTTGGGTTCGGTCCAAATGAGTTGACGGGTCAAGGAGAGTGTATTCTGTGCGACAATGAAGCGCGTTTGTTATTGCAGTACATTTTCACTTGGGTTTGTGTGTGTGTGCGTGCTCTTTTCAAATGTATTTTATTGCTATTACTGCGAAGCAACAACTATTTCAATTTTGATTGTGCGCCATTTTTCATTTGGCACACGGCGCTTGCAAATGTCAGCAGCGTACTAAATGAGCCAGAGTGACTGCCTCGCATATTTATTGTCTCATTTGTGTTTTTATGCCTGTGTGTGTGTATGGTTGTATAGTGGGCGTAATAGCGCCGTTATATGTGTCAAATTAAGGTGCGCGTAGCAAATGCGTTTAATTAAAATCAAAATTGAAATTTGTTTACGTCAATAAGGAAGGCAATGTGATTTGGTGTTAATTCTCAGTCAAGTCGATGAAGGAATATACTGGCGAATAGTACCTATAGTGGTGCATGCAGTTAGGAAATTTCAATTCAATGCTTTGATATTTTTGACTTACACACATAAGTATTGCGATTACCGTCTGATCAAAATTGACCCGGACTAACCAAAAAAAGAATCAACGAAAAACACTTTAATGTATTTTAAGACAATCTTTATTATGACCCCTCGAAATAAGCCATTTTTTTATACCCTGAACAGAGTATATTTAGTTTGTTACGAAGGTTGTAACACTCATTTGTCGGAACTGCCGACATCGGATCACTATAAAATGTAGCTGCCATACAAACTGAACGATCGGAGTCCAGTTCTTGTATGGAAAGCTTTCACATTTGACAATGTATCTTCACAAAAGTTGGCACAGGTTATTTTCTAAAGCAGCAATGTAATATCCGAAGAAATTGTTCAGATCCGTTAACTATAGAATATAGCTGCCATACAAACTGAAAGATTGGAAAAAAGTTCTTGTATGGAAAACTTTTGCATTTGACGAGATATACTCATGAAATTTGGTATAGATTATTTTCTAAGGCACCAATGTAATCTCCGAAGAATTAATCAGATTGGATGACTATAGAATATAGCTGCCATACAAACCAAACGATCGGAACCAAAGACTTGTATAGAAAACTTTCGCATTTGACGTGGTATCTTCTCCATGTCAAATGGATTACTGCTTAAGATAATAATATAATCTTCATATAAACTGAACACATAGTTACAAAAGGAAATGCACTTGTGAAGGGTATACCAGCTTCGGTGCAGTCGAAGTTAACGTTTTTTCTTAAAGTTGGTAGTACTGTTTGCGACATCTATGCTAAATTTCACGTCAAAATATTCATTCGTATTAGGATACGCGTCGTTTTGTGAGGCTCTTAAAGTGAATTCTTCGATTTTAACTATGCCTGAATTTATTGAACAAATAAGTACGATTGCCTTGGTTATTCGTGATCATTTCGCCATATTTTCGACTAATATCGCAACCACCGCATTCGGTGGATTTACCTTCCTTATCTTGTATACAGAGTATACTTGTATATGATCAGCGAACTGAGTCGATTTAGCCATATTCGTCTGTTCGTCTGATTGTGTATACGCGAACTGAACCTTCAGTTCTTGAGATATCTTTTCCTCAAAGGAGCTGCTTATTTGTCAGCATAGCATATACAGCTGTTGACCGCTAATTAGAAAAGCTTCCTTTTTTGTAGGTGGCTGATGAGAATAATGATAAACATTTTTGATATACCGTTATATATATTCCTAAAAGTCTTGTATTGTTCATGTTACTCTATTTACTACTAAATTCACTCCGTTTTGTAGATTTCACATCTGTTTAAGTTATTTTAATTTTTTTCCGACATTTTTTTCAACTGACATTCTACATGACATTCAAGGCGAATACAATGTCCAAATATCCAAGAGAACAATTGCCCGGCGTTTGGTCGAATCTGGACTTCACGGCAGGGCAGCATGCAGGAACCCACTTCTGACTAAACTTCGTAGAAACGACGTGTAGATTTTGCCAACTCCTATTGGTCTAAGCCAACAAATCAACGGAGGTATGTCGTTTGGAACGATGTAACAAAAATAGTTGCTTGGGTCCTGATGGTCGAAGGTATGTTCGCCGTCCAATAATTCATGAATTTTATACTCGCTATGTTCCACGCGTAGTTGAGTATGGTGGAGGATCAATCATGGTGTGGGGATGTTATATCTGGAATGGTGTTGCCCCACTCCATAAGAATGTTGGATTTTTAAACAAGTAGAAATACGTTGACATCCCAAAAATTATATGTTGGCATGGGCTGAGGAAAATTTGCTTGTTATAAGGAAGATAAAAATTCAAAGCATACATATGTCTAAGTTGACACAAAAGTTTTTTAATGAAAATTCTATCAATGTTTTGGAGTGGGAATCGTCCAGCCTAGACTTAAACCCTATACAACAGCTCTGGGTGATGTTAAAAGAGCCATATGCACCAAAAATATCCCAAAGATGCGCTTTGGGAAGACATTAGAACAGCACCGCAAGCTATACCATTGGGGTGCACTGTCAGAGTTATATAACGCGAAATAGGAATCGATATGAAGCAATATTATAGAAAAAGATAACCAACAAAATACTAACTGAAAGTAAACAAGTTTTTGTAATATCATTATTTGTTGCCCATAAAATATTTTCGTTTCTAATTAGTTCTCGCACTCAAATCGTTGATTCCACATGTTTTTGTTAAAATCTTCAAAATAAAAACGATTTTTAAACAAACCTTTTACTATTCGAGTTCAAGTTTAACATGGGCTTCAATAAAATAAGAGATAATACAATAAATATACGTGATTTATTGGAAAATAACATCATTTACTTCAAAAATAGGTGTCGTTTCTAATTAGCTGTCAAGAGCTGTAGCTGCCATACTTGTAAACTTCTAGTAAGAAATCTTTTGTATTTGTGAAGGGTATCATATGTAGCTTGGCGCAGTCGAAGTTAACCATTTTCTCGTTTTTTGTACTTTTTATTGATTGCTTTAATTATTTTTATTGGCATTATTAAATTAAATGTTATATGTTGTTAATTTGTTTTTAAGTTTATTTTTTAAATAATTCTACTTTATTTATTTTAGTCTTTTTGATTTTAATTTTATGTTATTTTAATTTACTTTATTTTTTTTATTATATTTTATTTTATATTATTAAATTTAATTTAATTTAATTTATTTTATTTTAATTTTTTCATATCATTTTATTTTATAATATTTTTTTAATTTAATTTTATTTTATTCACTCTCATTTCATTTTTCTCCATCATATTGTCTATTAAATGCATGAATAGTCTTAATATAATATTTCCATACAGTTATTATATGTGCAGGTGCATGTGTGCGTATTTTTTAAATTTATTTACATTTCTACATTTATTAAATATAATCCTTTTTTATCCAATTTCACCGCCGTGGTATGCCATTAATTCCGTTATCAGCACCGCAAAGTGGTTTTTCCTTATTTTTTTTTATGCTGAAGCTTTAAGTAGTTGTTTGGCGAATACTTTTTGCTATTGAAATATTTATTTTCCGATTTCTTTAACGTGGGCAATAAACTTGTTTATTTACGATTTTAATTACTCACGATTTGCCGCTTGAACGACGCATTAAGCGATTTTTTTCAACACACTCGGAAACCAATAAAATAAAAGCGTGTGCTTGTTGTTGCTTAAAAATTACCCATGAGCAATACAAATTTTCCTATGTAGCACGTGGCCCCTTCTTGTTGTAACCAGATTTTATCTTCTTCTAGTTGCGGTCAAAAAAAGTTGATTATCATCGATCTTCACCGCTCTCCATTGACAGTGACGTTGTCACCTACTTAATTTCGAGAGAAGTACGGACCGATGATTCCACCCGACCGAAAACCACTCCAAACTGTCAATTTAGGTGAATGTAATGGTTGTTTATGAATAATTTGCGGATTTTCTTCGCACCCGAATCGACAATTTTATTTAACTACCGCACCACTCAGATGCAAGTGAGTCTTATTAGAGAAGATGATTTTCTTAAACAAATCCTTATCGTTTTCAAGTTGTTCCAAGTCAAGTAATAAAACATCAAACACAAGATACGGCCGGTAGTTGAGGATATTTTAATTTAAAAATATTAGAGTTGCCATATGTCAAACAAACAGTATAATTGCACCGAAAATATTTGTAAAGAAATGTAAGCCATTGGAGAAAATATTTTAGGAAGCTTTGCGAGAAACTAAGCGCATGCCTCAGTAAAGTGGTATAGCAATTTTAATACCTTGCAGAAACAAAACTTAGTAGTTACAAAAAAAAAAAAGAATTACTCCACACAGAAGTACCTACTTCACCAAGCAAATAGCATGGTACGAAATAACTTTTCGCAGAAAAAGAAAAAAGAAAAAAGGAAAGAGTTGTAGCACATTCGCCCATGCGTCAGAAAAGATGTTAGAGCAGGCTTGCACCATAAGTGCAATTTCTGGTATAATTTGTTCGATTCTACACTCTCCAACGCTTGGCGAATCGAAAACAGCTTTAGCCAAAAGGCTCCGAAGAGGTAGTTAGAGTTATACAAATTGTCTAAATTATTTTCTTATAAGATAAAATCCACACCACGTCCTTTTCTCCTCCAGAAACTGCTTATTTTTCGGAAAGACCAATATCGGTTCACTATAGCTAATAGCTGCCCCACACACTGATCGATCAAAAACAAAAGGTTTTTTTCACAAGATATCTTCACGAAATTTGGCATAGATTGTTTTCTACGATAAAGCTATAATACCTGAAAAAATTGTTAAGTTGGGATATTTCAAACATAAAAATAAACGGTTATTTCTCAAAAATTCCTCGCTTCTTATCTACAAGGAGCTTAACACTCTGTCCCAATATGTAAATTCTCAGCGACAATATTCACGAATTGGTTGTTAGAACATTTTAGGTGCAACATTTGAAAGCCTGTATTCCTTCACTCGTCATATGATCGCAATAACTGCCAAAGTACAGAGCCGCAACAAAATATTCAAGTCGCTAGCCCGTATCGCATGGAGAAAAGACAAAGAAACGTTGTTGGCAACAAATGAGACAATCGGCTGACCAGTCTTAAACTACGCCGCGTCGAAATGGCCTCCTGGATGCAGTAAAATGTAGACGAAGAAGCTTCAGACATGTCAGCATACTATACTCCGGACTATAACAGGAAGCCGTTTGATGACTCTGGCCAAAAACGTAGACATGATTCGGGTTAAGGAACATAACGAACTTTTATCCAAGCAGTTTCTGCTAGGAATCCATGCCGCGTCCTGGAAATTTTATGAGGTCTTTCCTTGACTACGTCAACGATATCCGATAGTACTTCGAACGTTACTCATTTCAGACATGCACAGACCGCCATTCAAAGTGGAGCCATTAATACCTTCGTCGACTTCCTCTCAGTGAATGGCGTACTTGGAATCCAACCAACACTCATTGCAGGCAATGAGCTCGAATTGCCGCGAGAATCTAGCGGGACCCTTGCGCCACTTCGTTTTGGATACAGTAGCAGGTTAAACTCTTTTTGACAGATCACAGATCACAGAGCACCTCTGAAGGGTATTACAGCTTCGTTAGAGCCGAAGCTAACGTTTTCCCTTGTGTTAGAACTCATTCCCTACATCTTTCATTTTCGAATTTTCATGGTTTTTCCACAAAACTCTACCTTTTATCTATTCAGCCTTCAGACATGCCCGCAAGTATAAAAATGTAAATTTATGTATGTATGTTCCGGCATGCAAACTCACTTCAATGAGCAAGCGGAAAGCAAAATAGTGAAAATATCTGGCAGTGTCCTATTAAAAAGCAAACCCCATAGCATTTACATAATCGCCAGCAACAATTATGAGAAAATCTGCAGCACTTCATTTATTCGCGCATTTACATTTTTATTACAATAAAATATGAAAAGAGTGGCAGCACACACACACACACACAACCGACTGTGACAATAAGCCAACAACCAGTAAAGCAAAACCATAAATAAATAACGGCAATAGCAACAGTGACTAGCGAACGGCGTGAGATTGCGATTGTGATTGTGGCTGACGCTGTGAATGCGGCTGTGGCAGCGCCGCACCAACAGCAATAACAATAAGCCAGAGCGTGGAGTAATCGACGCAGTGAACGGTGGCATGAATGACGAAAATGTGCTGCGAAATTCTCATTATTACAAGCAGAAATTTATGCCAACATCAGCACATTGACACACACATACACGGTGAATACATATGCACACGCACACAGTTACAACTGATTGCTGGTGTGTGCCCATAATTGTTGCCGCCGCTTTGAGCGTTGACTATGAACGTTTTCCGCGCTCACACCACCAACTGTTGCCAATATAACGGCATATTGCCGTAGCCACAAAATGATTGCTGACTCGCTTGTTTACATACACACACACACACCGATACAAATTACCGTTATAGGCGCCGTAGCGTCCCGATTGCTACCACAGGTGCTGCTATTGTGTGCTTTTGTTTTGTTGTTGTTGTTTATACTGCCACCACTGCCGCCACTGTCATATTTATTATTGTATTTGAGTTATTATTGCCTTTGTTGTTGTTGTCGATGGTGTTGGTGTTGGCAAATGGCAGACCGTAAGTGCTTATCAATGTGTCGGCACTTTTGACTGCCGATTGGCGCAGCAGCTGCGGCCCTGCCAACACTGCGACGCGTTCATGCCACACAATTCTGTTTGTGGTCGACGGTCTCGTCGTGCGCGCATATGTTGCTCTGTGCCGCAATTTACAGTTGCGACAATATTTTTACACCTCTACGTTAATGATTTTGCGGTGCAACAACAGAACCAACAACAACGCACATATAAATAATAATAGACAGAGTTTGGGTTAGTCAAGCGGGTAGGAAATTTCTATGCAAAATATGAAAGCGGTGACAGTGTGAGCGCGTTGATGGCTGTCGCTTGCTTGCCACATATGTAAAGAGCGTGTTTGTGTGTTTGTGTTATAGTAGAATGACAAAAAGCGTATAAAATTGTTGTGTTGGGCCCAGCTGCGTCGCATATTATTTTTATTTCGACAGTAAAAATTGGCGGCCTTAAAATGTGAAAATATGGAATTTGACAGATATTTACAGTTTTAGTTGCAAGCTGGCCCTTGAAGTATTTATTTTAGGTCGGTTTTTGAGAACTTCACATTTTTGCATTTTATAATGAAAATGTCGGTACATACTCGACCGGCTTCAACCAAGTTTGGTAGGTAATATTTACTGTTATTCCTAAATTGCAGTGAAAATAAGGGCGAAGTCAAACGAAAATCACGACTACAAAGTTGTTATATAACACAATTTAAAATTCCATCTGATTCCATCCATTCTTTCACTTTCCAGTATGCAAATTAGGCAAGAACAAATGGTGTCTTTGAGATGTAGCTTGCATTAAAAATATCAATCAATCTGTGGGATACATATATTATTGAAATTCGGAAAAATCATATCGGGGTAATGTCAAAAATATGTTGAATTGGGTCAATACTTTTCTCAGCCCCCTAATACCTAATAAGAAAATTTTTTTGAACTTCCGCCTGACTTTATTTTGAATATATCGGCCAAAATGTGAGTTATCTCAGTCAATATTAGGAAAGGTGTTTTTCTAATAACGGTATCTTTTGTTTGTGCATAAAATGTATAAAATCTAGTCAACACTACCCATATACCTTTTGTAAGATAAGCTGATATCCGGCTTTCATCTTTCTTTAAACCGTTTACGTTGGTCAAAATGTGTGATACTTGATTCTTGAAAATAAGTCTTTACTTTTTTACTTTCTTAAAAATTATGTCGGTTTTCTCATAAGTACTTATTTTCAAATTTGCTTGAACGATTATTCGGTGACAAATTATCTGTATAATAAGGGTAAAATTCAACTTTTGATAAGGTCATTGTGCGAACAATATTTTTTAGCCTAGAATTTTTCTCTTTAGGTTTAATCCATGGAGAACCATACACATCATAATTAAATTTTTTTTTCAAAACTTTTACGCTTATGTATATATAAACTTCCAAATTATAAATTGACTCAATAGTTTACTTTTTTGGTATAAAAAATAGATTCACCCTGAATCATCACCCTAAATATAAACAACGTTTTAGATGAGAATGAAATTTCCAATGAAGCTTTCGTTATCCTAGTATTCACAAAACATCTAACTGAAATGAAATCTTATGCCATCTTATGGTGTAAAGGTCTCGCAAATTTCACAAGACAACGCATACCATCATTTCATAACCTTGACATATGTACAGTCAGAATTATGTTATGGGAACTGGAGTCTAATCGTCTGCTTAATCAATTGTGCTCAAATGCAAATAGCTGAAAGGCAGAATATATACCGACTTTTCCAAGAGAGATGATATGATATCTAAGTGTCGTTTCGGCTATTTTTAATTGTATTCAGTAATGTGTAGAATTTCAACATGGAAGCATATACGTAAGAACAACGTTTATGAGTTCTTCAATTTTATGTTTAAAAAAATTGTTAACCATTCGCAACTGCTCATGCGCTTTTGTCATTTTATAATCGCAATTATCATCCCTCTGTGCTCGCTATTCGTCGAATTGTTGAAAATTTCGAGCATCATATCTTTACATAATCTACAAGTGCCAATAAGGAAAAGAATCGCTCGAATTAGTGAAACTATTGCTGCCGTTTAGATAAGTATTGCTAAAGACCGCGTTTTATCCATATTAAGACGTTATCAAAAAATGGGACTGTCTCAAACCACGTCCTAGTAGATTTCGAAAACGGATTTGAGCTTACATCCGTATGAAATAGTTCTCACTCAACCACTGTAAACCGACATTAGTTTGTCTGATAGGTGGCAACTCTCCCCCAAGAAGTTTAAGTTTACGTCCCAAATATTTATCGTAAGGCTCCTTCAACTGCTTATGTTTCAGAGGGTTGGTTTCATTCGTCGAAAATGTACTACAATTAAACTTAGTGCTGTCAGTACTTTCTCTGTAGACAATGTTCATTTCTGGTAGCGTTGTGTCAATGGAAAATCGAAGCCAGCTTAGCAGAAATTTTCGCGTACCATTAAAGTACAAAAAAATCGGTAATCAAAACTATTTCAATTTACTTTCCCTGATAATATTTACCACACGAAAAACATTCAGAATCAACGCGAAGAAATCTACTTTTTAAAAATTCGCTGAACACTTGGAAGTCGTTGAAATGTGAAATTCATTTAAAATTCAAATTTCGCTCCTAAAATTCGCATAATAAATATTTGTGATCCTTTTTCAATGCGAAAATGAATATTAATTTGGAAGCCCGCTATTTACACAAATTGCAAAAATCTTGCAAAAAAATTAATTATTCAACCTTTTGTATTTCAAATATAGTCCAAACATAAAAAATTTATTGCTGTGTGCGTATGGATGTGTGTGTATTTGGGCGCATTTTCAATCTCGCTCGCATGTATTGGTGCCGCAAATCAAATAAAACCGTTTTCCTGTGGCCTCGCTTTTTTTGTGTTTGCTTGAGTTTCGTTTTTATTATTCGCTACAGTACACCACTTTCGGTTCACTTTAGTCGTCGTGCATTTGTTTACCGCGGCAAATTAATTTTTATTTACCTGAACATCGATTCCATGGCCTACTCATAATTTATTTACGCAGTGTTTTCAATGCTTTCGATTTGCTTAAATGGAATTTTTTATAGAGTTTTCAGTGTAACGGCTGGACGCTGCTGACAAGTCAAACGGCACTGAAGCAGGTTGTTCATACATAACGGCATGCAGTTACATATAATGTGCTTGTATACAGACACAGTCGCGCTCGAAAAAGTAGCAGACAAGTGGGATTTGATTGATGTGTATTTAAAACTATTTGATTGCCCTTAAAATCAATAAATTTCTCTAGATTTTAACTGTTCGTATAATCAAATATTATTTACGTCTCTTTATCAGAGCGAAATATCGGGGACCCTATAAAGTATATACCAAATATAAATGATGAACTGAATAGATTTAGTCATGTAAGTCTGTCTCACTATATATATTTCCAAATCGACCATCAGTTTTTGAATTATCTATTTAAAAGTTTCACAAGACCTTTTCTTCACCAAGGAACTGGTAATTTCTCCGAACCGCCGATATCGGATTACTATAGGATTTATTGGCCATACAAACGGATCGATTGAAATGAAGTTTTTGCATGAACATTTGACAAATTATCTTCATGAAATTTAGCACAGATTATAGTCCAAGGTAATGCTACAATCCCCATATTGTTAAAATTTGACCATTACATCATATAGGTGCAATAAAATCTAACCTATCAAAATCAAGATACATAAATATCTTGGTATACCCTTTTATGCTAAAAGAAATGTAACTGTGAAGGGTATTATAGATAAGGTGAGCTTATACTGGCCGGCTTTCGTGCTGTACATAGACCTACTGGTTCTTGGTAATGCCGGACTTGTGATCTAATTTTGATATTTCAGCTAGCGCCTTAAACAGCGAAGCTTCTTGATATTTAAGAATAGATGTAGATAATTTAAACAATTAAATAAGGAGGTGTTCCAGTGTCTTTCTCATGACTGCTTCAATGCATATGTCCTCGTTACTTATTTCCATCCGTCTCTCATGTAAAGCCAGTAGAATGTGACCATTCATTAGAATAACCGTGCTGCAGTCCTCTCGAGACCGTGTGAGTAAAATGCAAGTGAGTTTTCTATCGGAGCTCTTACACATGATCTTGGCGATCCTGCATGACTTTAAGGTATTCCTCTTTGAAATTTCTTTATGTATGGGTTTTAGTGGCTTCCGTGTTTCCTGTACTTTTTCGGTAACCAGACGGATGTCACATTTGGCACTTTCATCAGCTATTTCGTCTCCTTAGGGGTAGGGTCGGTGCAAAGTATAACTGTACAATTAAATATTCATATTAACAGTTACCTTAATTGACCAAAAACTTATTTGGCTACACTTAACCTTTAATTACATAGATGCTTTGAAAACTTGGACTCCCAATTAATAATGCAGAAAAAGCGTAAGGTTGGCATAGTCAAAAATTTTATATAATCACACTTTTTAAAGTTGACTTCAATTGGAATATAAATTAAATAATTTAGAACCTTATAGCTAGAGAATAAGAGTTTTATTATGTAGAATAACTTATATTAAGTGAAATTATCTCTAGTAGCCACTAGATGAATCGTCTAAACAAAAATATCGGAAAAGCTAACCGTTACTGTAACTAGTACCTTAACCGGTACTTAAATGCATTTACGGAGCAATTTAATTTCTTACAACTACTTGAAATTACACAACATATGTGGCAAATGCAAATGCATGTAATTTTAGCTAAGTATACATTTAACTAACCCATAACCAATAATTTCATGGTGATCTGAAATATAATCCTGATGCTAACTCTCATATTAAAGTTTTACGTGATAACATCAAGAGTATCCAAACCAGCTCTTTAACTTCCGAAAAGAATTTTCAAAAACCCTTTCACGAGGCTCACCGTTTTATCCAACAGTTAGCTTTTAAAGTGAACTTTAGCACTCAAAAAATCATATTTCTTTCCAAATTTTGTACGAAAGGAAGGCAATACGGCAGTATTGCAGCATTTACGAACACTACTGTGGGGCAGAGCGGCTGGAAACCGCAGCGGATGGAGCGTTGAAAGGCAATTGCGGAATACCCACTTGCGCCACTATCCTATTGGACAGTGTTTAAACATCAGCGACGAATTTGTACCAGTTTTGTAGTTGCTTTTTGCGCTTAAGTGGGCGGAGACGTGGTGGAGCGTGGAGGGTAGCAGGAAACTGTGATTTAAGCGTTTCAAAAAATAAACAAAAGCAACAAGATCAAATAAATCACCAAAAGCATGAGGATGAGCGGGTATCGATGTAGATTGCGAGCATTAGCGGTATGGAGCCGAAAGCTGGCACCAAAATTAAATCACGTGACAGCGCTTGTAGTATTTGTGAAATATTTTCAGTTTGTCAATTTGCGTTAGCTGCAAGTGGAGTGGCATGCAGTGCTGTGCGCAACGTGACAGATGGTGCGCCGGACAGACATAACGAATGTGGCACATTGACTGCAGAAGAGCGGCGTGCGTGTGTGTGTGTGATGAGGAAGGATTTTCACAGTTACGTACGGCGGAAGGATGTTGGCGCACCGTAGCTGTACGTGAGCGCTTCCGCTGCACGATTGCTAGCGCATAGACACACGCACACACACACATATATATGCACCTTATAATGTATGAGCACACAGTTGCACTTTACTTTTTCGCCGGAATACTCGTTCATACATGCAAGTGCGTGAGTGTGTGTGCATACATGTTAATAAAATATTTTTTTTTTGAATTTTTTGCAAGCGTCCGAACTTTTTCATGCATTTAAGCACAGCTGTATGCCTGGTAATTGACAAAAGCGCTATTAAATACTGTATGCCATTTGATAGAATGAATTTCATTATTATGTAAGCCTTTTATATAAAATATGATCTGCTGAGTGGCGAGTGCACGCTTAAATGGTTTTTAATAATGGATTCCGCTTTTTTCCGGCTTTAAACTCATTTCGCATAAAAGCGCTCCACTCACACCAGTTCTGCTCAATTGATTCCTGTTGGGTGCAAACGGTGAAAGTTACAGTATTTATTAGAGTTGAAAAGAGTGCGAATATAAAGTCATAGACTGACTGAGCACATTACTGTTTTTTTGGAAAAAGCATCAGATATGAAATTTGGAATAATTTTTACGAAAAAACACCTATGTCGGCGTACTGCCAAAAAAAAACTATTTTTGGTATGTAAAATAACACAGTATTATTTTGAAATTTATGGGTATGTTTATACATATTTTAAAAATACATATAGATAGACCAGGCCAAATAATTTTTGGATAACAAAAGAAATGCATAGTAGATTGAGACCCATCAAAAACGAAAGATTTTTTGATAAAACATAATGTATTTGGTAGTCGAAAAAGTCTTTTCGTATTTCTTATCGAATTTCAACTTATTTTTTTATATTTATAATTAACAAAAAAGTAATATTGTGGTAGACCACTTTTTGCTAATTTTCCATCAGTGTAGATTTTTCACATCGAAATCTCCAGAACGGAAAAAGAACCATTCTTGTGTACTGATACAGCATCGTCTTCTTTTTTTATACAAAAATTTCAAAATATAGCTAATTTCTTCATTATTTTCACTCATTTTTGAACTTGTGAACAGCTGTAACTTTTTTTCAACTTCCCCGGTAGTACTGGAGATATACGACTGCAAAGACATTTATTAACAAAATACGAAAAAACTTTTTCGACTATACAATATATATGTTTTATACCATCAGAAATATGGACTTCGACGTACATAAGACATATGTATTGCCTTTGAGATTGAAAATTATGTTTTTTATCGATAATATGTAGAGTTTGTTTGTGATCAAATTTCGTAAAAAAATTATATTAGGTAAAAATAAAAAACCCTAATTGTGGTTAAGTGAATTTTCACATAAATTTAGAGGCTTTGTGTAAATAGGCTTTTTTATTACCTTCAACATTGTCATATAACCTTTTTCTCGTAGACTCGTAGTTTCGCCGGATTTCGATATAAACCATTCCTAATCCTTAAAAACCAACTGACCGCATTTCGGCCGTAAATTATTTTTTCTCTAATGTTTGTTATATCATATTTCGTTTCTCATGGGTTTCAATTAACTATGAATTTCTTTTTTAATAACTTCAAAGGCTTCTGCACTAGTTTAACAGCACATTTTTTTTAAGAAACAATGAAATATTTTTCGTATTACGTGCAGTCTTCTGCGCTAAAAAACAACTGTTGCAATAATTCGGGCCTTCTCCGTAGATGAAATATTAAAACAAATTTGGTAGAAGATTTTTGATCTAGGTTGGACAAAAAATCAAAAAAATGGCGGCGTTTTGGAAAAGATGTTTTAGACGTTTTTGGCCTGCAGAAAAATTCTGTTTCGAGAAAAACGCGCTTAAAGTTGAACTGATAGAGATGATTGAACTCTGGGCTACACTTCATAAATCTGTGACTCAAAAAATATTTGAAATATTAATTTAAAATTTTATTATGTTATTTTTAAAGTTATTAATATACTAATATATTTTTCAAAAGTTCACGCTATTAAGCTATGTGAGCATCTTTTCCTGCATATAATATCTTTAGAGCCAAAAACAATAAAATTAATTCATATCCAGTATTCAATTTTTTATCATTTGGTTCAGTTTTTACAATATACTACAGGTGAGTTGCCAATTTCATAGCGCTCTAAAGGAAGTACGGTGGGCGGAAATCCTTTTAGCTATGTGTATCCTCTACGCGAGTGGGGGCTGAGAAAAGGACGTCACTGTCCGCATTATATCGGCTTGACAACTGAGTTGGTTCGTAGAGCAGATCTGGGCGATGCGAGCAGGCGGCATCCATCTAAGGCCTTGGTATACAAGTATATCCGTCCTTCTCTTAGTTAGGTTATGTTTTGTCAAACGACACTGGGGAAGGGGGATGCATAGCTACCTCTGCCATTGCTAATAGAGCACTTGGCGTAGCTATAAAAAGTTAAGGGCAAAAGTTCTCTGAAAATAAAACATAACATGGAGAGGATTAAGGAAATAAAGCGGGCTGGGATATCAGCCCAAATATCGATGAGATAAGTGGGTGCCAACACCGACGGGCACAGTGAGTCTACGTGTTTACTTGTCGACAGTAGCCACATCTCTGCTTTGAAGGGAGCAGTTCACATCGGTTGTAGTGCCATTGCCAAACCCAGAGCAAAACACAGCTAGAAACGTTTGAGCAATGCACAAAACGGCGGTCAAAATTCGTGAAAGACTTAGTTGCCAGTCAGTCCACCTGGACGATGAAAGAAGAGGAGAGGTTGGCTTGGGCTGACGGAAAAAGGGAAGAATGATGAGACTACTGCGCATCGGGACCACAATTCTCGACCAAGGATCCGAATTTTGCGAAACAGATCGGGGAGGGCATTGCTACCAAAAGGAAGGATTTGTCAAAAAATATGGCTTAATAGCCCTTAAGACCGGAGGAACTAATTTCAAAGAGGGTTTAGTTAGAGAAATTAACCCATATACTTGATTAATTAGCACTTTAATTAGATATGGATAGGAATTTTGTTTTCTCAAACTCCTACAAGGCAACTGGAGTACACTTAAATTTTAATAACGTTTCACATATTTCTATCTTTACTGTCTTACCCGTTCGTAAAACGCACTGAGATGAAACACTTCTCCACAAAATTGGTTTTTGTTGCCTCTTATTGCATGGAATTCCACCTATAAATACAACAAATTTAATTAGATGCAAAAATGCGCCAAAGCTCAGCTATTTGTTTCAATATTTCATTTCAAGACTCACTCATTTCCACTCTGTTTCGCTGCCGTCCGCGCAACCTTCAAACACCTGGCAGCTGATACACGACCAAACGAACAGTCAACAAAGCAACGCAAAAGGCCAACCAATTTTCCAATTTCAACTTTTTCGCCCATAGCGACGTTTCCGGCCAAAAAGAGAGGGTTGGCAGCGGGCGTTAGGTGTGCACTTGGCGTACTACAGACCTCGCACGTTTCCATAAATCTCTTTGTCAAATTAATGAGCTCATTAAAATTCGTTTAACAATTACATTTTCGCCAATTTTCATAACAGATTTACAACAACAGCAACAATTGCGCTGAAAACATAAAACTTAAGCGGTAGCTGGCTTCGGTGGGCTGTGGACACATTGGATGTGGAGGCATACATAGAAGTACGAGGTAGCCGTGGCAGAGATAGCGCAGCCGCTGCGAGATTCGCTGAGTCGGTGCACTATTGTGCGAGTGTTCGTACGGGAGAAGGAGGCTTACTAATTGCCGCCAGCAGCTTTATGAATTCCTTTATTTGTCGTCGCGTATGCGAAGTGTTGTTGCCTGGATGACTAATGACACACTTTAATACAAATTTGTGCCGCGTTTTCGCTGTTCCCCAGAGTAGCGCGCTTTCCACAGGTGCTCAACCCCTTTTCAGTGGCTGGCAGACGCCAGCGACGCTCTCATGCTCACGCTTACTCTTGCTTTTACGATGATGCTTGAGTAATTTGCGTCGCACCTCGTCAATTATCGCCGTTAATAAAGCTGCTGTGCGCAATTTCGCGCCCTGAAAAAAGCTTGAGCGGCGCGCTAGCACAACTGAAAGAACTGTGAAAGCGCTTGCGAAAAGCATTAACATCAAACGCAGTTTAACTTAAAGGGGCGCCACTCACAAAATACGCGCGCTTCTTGTCTATTTACTGCGCGAAGCCGGAAGTGGGCAACATAAAGTGTACCGTTATGGCGAAGTGCGTTCACGTGCGCACACATAAAGCTTCAAAGGCTTGGAACGCTGCCGCGCTCCACGGCGTCGCGTGCGGAAGGTGGGTAGCTGCGGCGTGCGTTCGTGGATAGTCTTCGCGGCGTTGCGCCTACACCACAAATTACATTATACGCTTTCGCTAAACTAAAGTACAAACAGGGGCGGCCCGCTTAAGGAATTAACTGTCAGCGTGTGCGTGGCAGCCACAAATGAGCGTGAGTCCGCTCGCGTCAGCCATTAATGCTGCCGCTCAATAGCGGGTGAAACAATAAAATAAAATAGCGATATAATAATTTATGAGACATCATTAAAAGCAAATAGCTACGCTTCATAACGGTATATAAATAGAACGGTACACGAATGTCTTCCGTCTCGCAGTTGGGCACCGCTGTAAGCTCGCTTCGTTGCCCAGCCTCCGCTGCAATGTCCTCAGTTCACATTAAAGTGGTATGACAGTCTGCCAGTTCCGCGTCCGTTCAAAGAATTTCTGCTTTTGTTGTAGTTGCGTCGCGCAGCAAGCTTTTAACGTCCAACTCGTCGCAGCTGCCACAAATCTTACAAGGACCCTCGTCTGGACCACCGGCACTTCAGCTCACTGTACATACACACGTACATACATCTGTTTTGAACGCTTTGACGTCTTTGTAATAAAAATTGTTATTATTACTTTATTTATTATGCTTTTTAGGGAATTTATTACCTTCACATACTTTGATTTCCTTTCCGCATTTTGGTTGTTATTTCGTGGTTGTTTATTATTTTTATTTTTTGGGAGTTTCGTACGCTTTATTATTGCTACTTTCGCTGCTGTGCCGTGTGAAAGTGAATAAATGAAATTGTTTGTATTTGTGTTTGGAAAATTTTAGTTTTATTAGACCGATAATATCTATAGTTATTCTATTCTCTTTGATGCAGCCTACTATATAACATTTTCACTTTTTATAAGCTGGTCTAGCCCATCGTCCCACATAATACGCCACTCGTCATTACCTTTCATTACTCCAAATATTTTTCTTACGATCTTACTTTCGAAGATTAGCAGTTTGGTTTTGTCTTTTTCGAGTAGCGTCCATGATTTCGTGTTCCTAGCACAAAACTGATCCAGTGATGGTTATGTATAGGACCAGGTAATTTAAATCAGGTCCAAGCAATTTAAAGGTATGGGTTTCCAAATGTGTTAGCAGACAGTTTCCAAATTATTTGAGCCATTACTCCACTTTCTCGGTCAAATAAATATAACAGAAGAAATTTATATTTTGTAACAGTCGAATATCAGTTAACTCTTTTTCAGCTGATATAACAAATCACTTGAAAAATCCGCGGCCTACCATAGTAATACACATTCACAAACATCTAAATTAGTTTTTTTTATTCAACATGTAGTTCCCTTCAAGGATGATACAAGTACACTGATTATAGTGACTCTCCAACTTTGCGATTCTATTTTTGTAGTACGATTTGTCCTTTGATCGATGCTTCAACATCTCGAACACTGCTACGAATCGTTAACTCGTTGATTGAAGGTTAGAGCTAACCAAGAATCATATGGATTTAATTTTAGTACCGCTATCTATGTATCAGATCGGGAATTTTTCAGTTAACCTATCACTACACAAGTTTACTGTTCATAACAAAAGAAAGTTGCGAGGAGCCTTTGTAAGATCTAAGTCTGCACCGTCGTTTTTATCCAGTTTTAAACCGAAAAAAACACTAATAACTTCGTGAATTTCTACTTTGAACAACCGAACCTCCTTATGACCATTTTATTGGAATATCTCTGTTGAATATAAACTATACATACGTTTTACTGGTTAGACTAAGCGTTCGCTACGATTGAGGAACTATTATAGACAAAACTATAATTTTATGAGGAAAAACGACAAAATTCTCAAGTCTTCTTCTGATTCTGCTTTTTAAGAGTAGTTCCCGTTAAACTTTTGCCTAGTCATTGGTGATTCATATGTGATTATCTGACGATCCAGTTATTGGTAAAAGAATTTTCTGTTTTACAGTTGAGAGGGCAGTCAAAACGGTTACGACGATATATATTTTGACAAAAAAACATCAGGAAATTGTAATTAAATTCCCCGAGTAAATGATATTTGAAAAAAAAAAAACAAAAATGTATTTTGACAAGTTGGAATGTTCGAATGATTTTGGTGGATATTTTGGGTATGAAACGCCTTCTTGCACGGCACGTCCCGATAAAGCTGATTTTTTTTCAAACAGAATACGGTAAACAGGTATCTTTGGACGTGCGAATTCTGATCGTATATTCATGAAGAGCATTATAACATTTTAATTGCCGATAAGTTATGGGTTTATGAGTTTAAGGTAGTAGTCTGGTAATTTATGCCTATTTTCATCACTTCTTTTGAGGGTGGTTTTTTATAGGAAAATAAAAATGAACTATTTTGAATATTTATAGTGTTTTTATTTACATATTTGAGTTTTCACAAATCTCATAAAGTTATAAGTTATAACGATTTGAAAACATAGCATTGACAATTGAAAATGTGTAAGCTCATTTTTGTATGAAATCCAACAACAATTTTTTTTAACAAGTGTAAAAATTTATAATTTTACGATTTTACGATGTTTTACGACGGGTTGTGAGTACCCCAATTGAAAATATAAAAATTAATTTATTTGACAAAATTTAATACTTTATTACTATCATTATTGTCACTCGAAGTTGGAACCTCAAAAAAAAAATGCACGTGGGTGGCCGGTGATTTTGGCTCTTGATGTTATCTGAAATCAAATATTCTTGATTATTCTTAATCTATGGACATGTCATTCTGGTCGGAACTACTGAAAATGAATTTCAAGGGTAAATAACAAAATGGCGGACTTTGAAAACAAGTTCTTTTATTTTATCAAAGAAAGAGTTTTAAAATAAAAAGTTAGGTGTGAAAGAAAATTTTAGTTAGTACCGACGAGAACTATAAGTGTGTACAAAGCCTGTTAAAATTTGAAAGTAATCGGTTCAGTAGAAAAAAAGTTAGGACCCGGGCCGACCAGAAAAACAATGTTTTGAGAAAAATGCGTTTAAAGTTCAACTACTCCGAGAGAGAGGACTCCGAGGCGCTCTAGGAAACTCGTTATAACTCCCGAAATATTTCCAATTTCTGTCTGAAATTTTCACAATATATTCTCAAGACATTCTACTATGAAATTGAGCAAAAAAAAATTTCGATTTTTTGAACTCAAGTTACCAGACTGCTACCTTAACATGCAAATAAGTCTACAATCATCGAATGGAACCCGTTTACAGTCCATCGAAGAGATAGGACATAATTCCGAGAAGGAACTTAAGGCTATCCCAACTCGTTGGCATAAGTGTATAACATCTGATAAAGATTACTTTGATGGCGAAAAAATTTAAGTTGTACTTCGGTACTCGAATTCTCATTCATGATTCGTGAAATGAAATTCGTCGGCATAATAAGCAATTTTTAAGGAAATAACTTTTTCAAAGCACCCCCTCTATTTCCAGTTCAAAATTTAAAAGCTTTAAGTCTTTATGTTTTTCATGTTTATTGGATTATTTACCCAAACCCTTAAGTGATGTTCCTCAATCTTTTGCTAAAAATATCACAAAAAAGTGTTTGTGTGCGCTATTTGTTTGATTTTCCCCTTTACGCTTTAAGTGACGCTGCAAAATTAAATAAACTCAGTGTAAGCATGATTCATAAAACATCGAAAAAAATAAAAGTAAAAGCCTAACCACATAAAGAAGTCACAATTTACCGTATTCATCGTCAAATATTACTTAAGTGTCGGTGCCCCGAACCCGGCAATTCTATTAAGGGCGAAATATGACGCTCGAAATGTGTGTTGCTGCGGTCGAGTAGTGCCACAAAGCTGTGGAGCTGTTGTTGTGGTTGTTGCAATAACCATGAATGACAAATTTTTATGCTATGTGAAACGCGCTGTGGGTCGAAGAACGCACACACATACACACAAACCCAGCCATATGCATAGTTTTCCACCGCAAATCAAATACACACACACACACACGAACTTATGCTTCAGCTCCTTTATTTATACATATATAAGAACATAATATGGACCTCACCGGCATCAAGGGCGGCGTATTCCGGCGCCTGCGTCTTCTCCCCTCGCTCTGCACATTATTCACTAAAGCCTACTAGTCGACGCTGGTGCTCGTCACGCTTCGCTTGGTGCATGCCACCTTTCGGCATTCACCGTTAGCATGTCTTTTGTATTATTATTTTGCCGTTACATTATGCGACTGACTAATATTGACATTATCATTACTTTTAAGCCGTTAGTGCTCTTTTGTCTGCGAATTGGAGCAAATTCTGCCATAAATGGCTTATAGAAAAATTGCTGATTGGTGCGCGGAGGGGGGCGAGCGAAGGGGTGTATTAAACACATATAGTTGGAAATATTAATTTTTGTTGGAATGGATGGGGGCGCAAGGGATGAATACTTCAAAAGTGATAAACAAAATTCAGTCGGTCTTTGTTGGGTGCGTTTGCTAGCTCCACAAAAACAGAAAGTGAACAAAGCGCTTTGACATGGAGTTTGGTCGAGCCAATCGAATGTAAAATCGTGATTAAGCTTAAGTGGTGTACAAATTAATAGAAGCACTCAAAACTGCAATTAATACTTGTAATGAAATAGTCTAGAGAACGACTCGGGAATATTGTGGCGTTTGTACGACAATTTATAGCGTAATAAAGGCCGCTAAGACGTTGGTACTGAATGAAGTGGTTGCTTTTACAATAAACTTGTTGTCAAGAATTACCATAAAAAGATTGAATCGCTAGTTAAGTTCTTGTGAATTCTACCTTTAGCACAAGTTAAGTTTTTGATGAAACTTTTTTCAATCTTTCGAGTTCCATTTCGTGGACTTTTTCAGACCTTTTATTTTTGTTATATTATTCTAAAAACCATATTACCATCATAGTTAAGCTTCCTTTATTCTACCGACCAACTAATCGTCATATGAACAAATCTTTCATAAATTCCAAATAATCACGAGGCTGTATAAAGAAGGATTTAATGTATTGAAGGGTTCTCAAGCTCTTTATTTTTCAACGGAAAAGTATTTGCTTGCAAAAAGTTTAAAAGTAGATGCATCCTGATCTAAGGCTTAGAAGCCTAGGTTAATTTAGGTTAGGTTTAAAAGTCATCCTAAAGAGGTTGCCACTAATTTTAATCGGAAAACCTTCAAAATTCGACAAGGTGCTTCGAGCCTGCCACAAATTTGTTGAGGAAACTAATATCAATTCCGAAAATATCACCAGGTTTGCCGAATGCCGATGTCATCTGAATGTTTCAACCACAGTCTTGTAAAAGTTGGATAATGGACAATCGAGTGTCTCGATGTTTCCACCTCATCTTAGTCCATACTGCATAGTTTGATGGTTAGTGTCCGACAAAACTTTCAGCTTAACCGCATGTACGACTATTGGACATCTGTAGGATGAATCATACGGAGAGCATTATGGAACTATTTCCAACAAGACTATGCTGAAATTTCGAGGCAAGCCAAATAACAGACATAGTACAATAGAGTTCCTGTGTTCTATTCTAAGCCAGAATATTTTTGAAGTCGCATAGAAACTAGTTTTTGATCAGCGCATGCTAAGCTCATCCGAAGCCGAGAGGTCTGGTAGCAGAGGACAACGAGCTCGGTCTCTCTGTCATTCCGATAATATCGAGGTTTTGCAATGCTTGCAAAATTCTTGAACTTAACGTTTAATAGGTTTCAACTTTTCGCTTACTTAGCTAATATCTAACTGGCTTAAGTCCACTAAATTAATTATACGACTGGGCTTTGACATTTGTGGAGCTGTTTACACACTATGAGTGGTTGCCTGACAACAATATTTAGTGTTAACAACTGACTCAAGACTTTTGAGTATATACTGGATTTAACTAGGATAACAAATCTTTACAGCCTTAAAGTCAAGGAGCTTTTGAGATTTTCTGCTTTAAAGCTTTTAGTGATATTATAGCTTAAGGAAAACCACTAATCAACTAAAAGGCATTCATAAATAACAAATTAAGCCAAAATAATGAAAATAAAATGAAAATTATTCCTCTAATCTCCTTTAACTCCCGTTATAAAATGCTGAGTACCCATTTTTCACTTGAAAATTCCATACATCCACCGCAAATGTGCATGCAATGACATAAAGCACTTTCACAATATTCATAATTTGGCATAAATTTATCTAGAGAACCATTTGGAGTTATTTTCTTTTGTTCTGTTTTCTATGTGCATTTTATTTCATATGCTATTCAATCAATTTAAGCACTCACCAGTCATCAGTCACCGCTGCATACTTCATAGGATTCATTCATTCACCGACTCACTCATTCATCCATTCAGTTTATATACAACATTATTGACATCATCGTCAACGTCTGTGTTTGACATGAACAATGGCAGCGAAGAGGGGGAGTTGTATAAATACTCAATTGAAAAATATTCGATTTTATTTATGAATATGCGATACCATGCATACATACATACATGCATATATATGTGTGCATATGGAATTTACGGCGGCTTTGTTCCAGCACTGCAGAATGGACGCAGGTGCTCATCGCCGGCATTGTGTGTCCTGACATGATTTCGGCTGGCAGAGCATATGTCAAAAACTGAAAAAAGCAAAACATTTTGGGGGGGAAAATATGGTAAAAAAATATGGTGAAAAATCTTGCTGGGCATCTGCTGGTGACTGCATTTAAAGTTATTTGCTTTGTTAGTGGCTCTACCCTCTATCGCTCTACGGTAAAGATAAATAAGTGTGCAGTCAAGCTCACGTGGCGTGGTTGTGCAATGAAGATGTGTCTGTGTGTGTTGTGGATATGGATGGCTGCGCCACGTGACTGCATTGGATGGGTTTATGGGTATCAAAACACAAAAAAAAAATAAATAAACTAAAAGAAAAGCGGATAAGTTTTATGGCTTTATTCGTCTGATTACTATTGAATTGAAGGAAAAACTTGACAAACTGATCATTAACCAGCATAAAGTTGTGCGCATAGTTCAGAGTGTCTGTAATGGATAATGGTTTATAGAATTAAAGGGTTCAAATATTCATAAAAAAATTATATTAGATTCGGATTTTGATTTTGTTATTCTCAAAATTACTTTCTGTGTAGGTTTCCTAATAATATACTTATGCATACATACATATCTAGGCATGCGACATCACATCACCCCGTTGAACATACGCTGTAATATCATACGCGTAGCAACATTTTAATAAATAGCTAGTAATAATATTTTGATAAATTTGTTGCTTTTTCGAAATCTTAACATTGATGTGAGGTCACTTATGGACATGTGATATCACGTCACCTTCATAGTACCTATATATTAAACAATGATTTTTTTTTGTAATCATGTAATAGTCGGAATTGGTTACCTCAACGGTGACATCATATCTTATCTTCGTATGTATATATGATATCTCGTTAAATGTATCACATAAGTGCATTTTAGTAGTCAAATAAATAAAAAATATTCATTTGTATCTGATTTATGCTTTTAAATAACTAAATATGATATCTTATCATCAAATCGTCGACATGTGATATCACCTCACGTTAACATTTTAATCGCTTAATGCTTATAAAATTCAGTTATTTATATTTACACTACCTTTTATGTCATACTATTGGTTTAGTTGTGTATGTGATATCAGGTCACATCACCTATGTACATATATTTACTATGGTTGACAAATATGCCGACATCTTTTAAATTTTTTGAATAATACACCCGTAATAAACTATTCAATTGAGAGAGACCAAATAGCAGCACGTAAATTTTGTATTCCTACCGCACATGATCTTCCTAGCTATATGACATCGCATCAATAGTTCTGTTCGCTTTTAATGCATTAAAATATTGTAAAACTTCATGTTGTTCAGAAAATAATTATTTAATAGTATAACATTAAATTAAGAGTACTTTAGTAAGCTTTTTTTAAACAAAAGTCATAACCCTCTCTGTCAGATTTTAAAAATTTTATTCAAAGTACTTTTCAAAAACTAAAATTAACTTGTATTTTTCTCTTTGTTACAGGTATGTCAAAGCTATCACTTTTCGAAGTCAAAGGTAATAAGAAACAACAAAAATGTCAACATTGCTTTCAAATCACAATTTCTCTGAATTCCAAAAATATGACATCTATCTCAGCAAACATTTCTCACATTTGCAAATTGTGCTTTGTGACTTTCTCCTTGCTGCTGTTTAAGCATTTTTTATTACACATTCATCAATTATTACTTCGAAAAACGCAGCTCCATTGAAAAGCTGTCAGTCGAGTGCATTTAAGCGCCTTAACTGTCAGCGTTTTTCCAACTAACCGCTCCTGCGTCGCAGCAAACGCCAACCTTATGCTCGACCCTCGTATTCGCTATCGAGTGATTGCCAGCATGTTTTTATTTTATTATAATTTCTATTTTGTAATTTTAAATTTTTTCGTTTTATTTTTTCACAATATTACAGGCAAACAACAACAACCACAATAATCGCACTGCACTCTGCTCCGGCGCATCTTAAGCTGTTGCTGCGGCGTTTGCCGAGACTGAATTCAATTTAAAATCCGTTTTGTTACGTTGTGCGTGTTGTTGTTCTTGAAAAATGTGAAAAATGAGAAAAAGATCAAATAAATATGCCTGGGCCAATATAATGTCGCAGAGAGAGAGTGGCCAGATAGCATTAATAACTCACTTTTAGTTAAACAAAAAAAAAACAAGTTTTGAATTTATTCTTATAACTTGAATACAGACAAAATGTGAAGCGATAGTGTTGCCAGATTGTTTTTGGAAAAAAAATAATTACTCTAAAAGATTAATTTGCATTAAAATATTGTGTCTACTTTTAATTAAACTTGACAATATTACAGCTATTACTTTTAAATATAATAATTCAGTGCTGTCAGACTGCTTAACATTTTTTTTTACTAAAAATTTGTAATTTTTTTTAATTAAAAGTGTGGTGCTGTTAGCGTTGCCTGATTGTTTTGAGAAAAAAATTAATGACTTCAAAAATTTCGAATGTTGTAAAATTATATTTGAAATTTTGAATTAAAATAAAAAAATATTTGCTTGCTTTTATATTGACAGTGTTGCCAGATTGTCTTGAGCAAAAAATTAATGTCTTCAAAAATTTCCAATATTTTAAAATTATATTTGAAAATTTGAAAGAAAATAAAAAAATTCTGCTTACTTTTATAAATTATTTCAGAATAAAATTAAAATTGTGTACAATTGTTTTTGTCGCATTCATTAAATTTTTTTGTTAAATTTTTATTTTATTGTCTATTCTAATGCTTTCAATTGTCATTAGTTATAAAATATAGTATGAAATTTCCATTTTTTTCGTACATATACATTTCCACAAAAGTCCAGCAATCTGGCCACTACAACTAACTTTGTCCGCGGATAGTTTATAAAAAGTAATATGAGCACCGTCTTTGCCGTCGCGCATTTTCTGATTGTCAACTAAGCGGTTATCTCGAGTTTGCTCTCGCGTTCTTGTATCTTATTTTCTGTAATTCAATGACTTGCTCGCATACATACATACATATCCTGCCAGTTCCGACTCAAGCACACACATAAGCATGTGCAGCTTAGTCGGTCGCTTCCATCTTATTTACTTTTATTTTTCAATAGTTTGTTTTGTTGTTGCAATTTTCGCCAATCGTTCGAAATTGAATTTTCTCACTGCCTTCCATCTACTTCAGTTTGTGTGTGTGTGTTTGTTGCTGTTGTTGCAATCTATCTATTCCTGCTTATAAATAGTCTTTGGACCTCGTCTTTTTTGTTGCTGCCAACCTCTTTACTTCTGAAGTGACGTATAATATTTACTTTTCCCTTTAGTATGAATTGAAAATCAAGTTTTAAATGAATGGCACTTCTCAAAGCTTCTTAACTGCGTTCGGAACTATGGACACTTCAATGACCGCGTATTTGTTCGTTGGTGTTTATTGGCTATCTTCAAGTGGACATTGTATGCTGTTATTGGGTGGTGGAGTGCGAAAGTTGTTGAACCTGTTGATTATTTCTAAGTGAAGGGTTGAATAGCCTTTGGAGTGTGGTCAGTAATGATCACCGCATATTGTTATACACGGTGATGCGGCGAGGTGTTTTCAGATATTTTTGCATATATCACATTGCTTGAAAAAATTGTAATTGAAAATTTGTATTAATCGATGGCCAAATTTCATTCCAATTAAAAATTTTGGAAAAATTTAAATTTCAGAATTTTTTTTTAGTTTTTAAATATTTTCTGAATTTCAGAATTTTTTAAAAATAATTTTTAAATATTTTCTGATTTGTATTAATATGCTCTAGAATCGTCAATTGTTGCGGTAAACTTTTCTGAACATCTTGTTTTATATTCTATACTGAAAATTAAGACTATTCGATATATCTAGTAGTTCCTTTGTAAAAGTTACAGACTTCAACTTCAATAAAAATAATTTTTATATTTTTTATAATAATAAATTTATATAAAAAAATTCAACTGAAATAATTTTTAAAAAGTTGGCAACCTTTTTTCAATCTATATTTTTATTTCTAAGCTTTTCTATAACGTTTTAGCGATCTAAATACACCGTAGTGTTGCTTTGGATTATCAATGCTTTTGCTAAAAATTGTATTTAAAATTTGTATAGTTCGAAGAGGTAAGATTTTTTTTTATACAGTCCGAGTATATTACACCACACTATTTGGTGCAAATTCTTCTTAAAATCACATTTGCAAAAACTTATTTCAAAAAAATAAAAGCGCTCAGAGCTTAAAAAGCTCGAAGACCAAATAGATTTATTTTAAAGGTTTAGTTATAGATAGGAACTAGAATTTGCGGTACTGGCCAATAAGTTCATAATTGAAAAAAATTTTCAAGATATAAGGCTGATCTAAAAGGGTAAAACAGGTGGCAACTCTTTTATATTTTAATGTTAAGCTATCTATAATATCACATCATAATGGTGTTTTAACTCACCAAGATTTTTATTAAAAATTTTAATTTTTCGAACAGGTGGCAACCTTTTTTAAACTTTATTTTTAGTTATACGCTTTCTGTATCGCTTCATGGGTTTAAATAAACATTTTTATTAAAAAAAAAATTCGAACAGGTGGCAACCATCTGGCATTAAATTTTTACAAAATTGAAAAACCTTGAAATCTTACTTATATCAAGTCAAGTAAATCAGCAAAAAAAAAATTGCTAAAGCTTCACAAGACCAGAAAGCTCAAATACTTGTACAATGGAGATTAATTTTAAAGGTTTAATTTGTTATTTTAATATGATGTCTTTTGTATTGTATTTGAGACGCTGAGCCATACTACTGATCCACTGTGATTACGGGGAGCGCAATTTTTCTGATTCTTAATTCTCTGAGCTTTAGTCAAAAATATGTTTTTCTCCTGGAACTACTATTGTATATATCCCAAAGTGAATAAGTCTCAGATAAATCAAAGAAATTTCAAGAGTAAGTCACGAGGTAAGCAATGAAGCATCTCTTGAGCCCTTGCCCTGCACCGGCAAGGCAGTGCTTCAAACACTTGGTGATCGCACGGTATGAAACACAGAAGGAGGTGTTGATAGTGAAGAAGCAGAAGCTATTGCAATTCAAGTTAAGCGCTTTCATACTGAAGGATGACTACTACTTCTCACGAACTAAGTACTGCACTACAACTGGAAACGCTAAGCATCATAATCGGTCAATGCGTGGCTCACGAATCTAACTTAATCTACAACACGGTCATTAGTGACTGAACCTTATCCCAAAAATTTACGAATACATAGACATATATACGTTCATCATTGTTCTTTCGCGAAGACTTGCAAGCTTTCCAATGCATAAACTTCAAAAAAAACACTCCCAACCTTAAGTCTTAACGCTTGTCTGGCTCCAATATCTGCTAACGTTTCTCGCACACATTTCAAGGTTCTTTAATCAACTGTTCTTTTGTTATTTTCGAACGTAAAAATCCTCAATATCATGCTCCGAGCTGCTTCTTATCGTACTTGGGTATGAAGTTTTAGCAAAGCCCCAAAGACACATATGTATGTGCATTCACATGTGTTCATCATAGATCTCTATAAAGTAATACCCTTGCGCTGTAATGTCGCTCACATTTTTCGCCGACAAATTTTCACAGTTGGCTGGCAACGTTTTTTCAGCTTTGCTTTGTCATTTCATTGATTCTATGCGCTCTTCATTGCGCTTCAGTTGCTCTGCTCGCATACTGATATTTATTTTTCTAACAATAACAAGTTTATGAACATAAAGATAAACATACGCTGCCGCACACTCACACACACACACACACAAGCGTTTGCTTTGAGCAGCGCGCCACACTCCCGTCCTCCCGCAGTCCCTAATATTGCATTATTTTGGAGAGTGTATATTTTTGCTGTCAAAATCAATTGAGTTCCTGTATTATCGTTGCCGCCCTTGCCGCGTCAACCCGCGCGCTGCCGCTAAACGTTGCATACACAAAGGCGCACTGCACTGTTGCCCTTGCTGCTGCATTGTTTCAAAATGCGCATTTGTCACTTGTCGCCCGCGTCACGCTACACCCCTCTCTCTGCGGCGCTTTCGCTCGTTTCCGCTCACTGCACGCGATTTTGTTGTTCGCTAATATTGGCGAAATTCTTTTTCGCATTTTGCTTTCATATGGTATTTTTTATAGGGCAACATACAATGTGATCTCAGTCCTCGCTCCAACCGCTTTCCCCCTTTCACTTGATATTTGTCAATTTATATTTTATATTTATTTGTGCGCTGTTGTTGTTGTTGTAGCTGTTTATTTTTTGCTTTTTTGCTCTTTGCGAATATTTTCCTCTTCACTGGCAGTATGCTTGCGCTCCAAATCCCGTTATTGCAGTTGCATTTTTTCATGATTTGTGCGCTGTTTTGCCATAACCATTTGTTGGTTTTCAGTTTTGTTTTTGCGTTTTTTGCTTTTTGCTCATTCGCAATTTGTTGTTATTGACTATCACAAATCTTTATCTCGCTTTCATATTTTCGCTGGTCATACGCGCTGCAGCAGAAGGAGTATGTAAAAAAGCAAAAAACAAAACGCAACAACAAAATACAGCAACTACAACAGAAACATCGATGACAACAACAACAACAACAACGGTTTCAAAAAATAAATTTCATTGACAATATTTCGCTTTCGTTGCACCCGAGCTTGCGCACAAAAGTAGCAAATATTTTTCGGTGTTGTTTTTTCCGTTGTTGCTTTTGTTGTTGTTGTTGTCAAGCATTTAGCTACGAATTTGTTTTGCTTCCGTTTGCAGCGACATATTTTCGTACACAATAATATAAATGTTGGCGTTTATCGCAACAATATGCAGTTTGTTGCCTCGGGCTGTCAGCCTGCCTCTGTGTGTGTGTGGGTAGGTGAAATGCCTCATTCATATATATGTGTGGTTCTGTGGATAATGCAATGTTGCTCGTTGCATGCAACTCTTTAAATTCCTCCAAGCGTTTCGTCTTTCTTCAGTCATTAAATTTGGTTCGGGCTGGCCTGGGCTTGCGTGCGTTGTGGTTCGAGCGCTTCAGACCTCAATGCCTCTTCCACTCAATTAGCGATTGGCATGCAATTTCGAAATCCACCTGCAGTGTATTCAATTACTTACTGAGGAGTGTTACGTTTGCAGCTATGAACGCAACGGCTTGCAAGCATGTAATTTGTTTGAAAAAGCTCAAGTTACAGGGTGATTCTTTTGGGAAAATGATTTTCAAATAATTATGTTTAAGAATTTTTATAGTGAAGTCGTGTACTTCCAAGTTAATAGATGTGTACTCAGTGTTAGGTTAGGTAAGATTAGTTGGTTGATCCAGAGATCGTACTTAGACTGTTATACGAACGTCTTTGTGATGTCATAAATATAGAGTTCTTTTATTTCATTCATTTCATTATTTTTCAACTCGGTCGGATATCTCAAAGAGTGGGCTCCCAAGTATTTAGGCCTTGATTTCGCAAACGCGGAACAATCAAGAAGGAAGCGCTGAGATGATTCCACCTCGTCTTCTTTTTCAGTTTGTGCAGCTGGCGTCGAGTTAGATTTTCAACTTTACTGTATGTACGATAATTGGATAATATTCTGTTAGAATCCTCACAGCCAGGAACAGGCTAGTCTAACTGAAAGCAAAGAGCTCACTGGATCGCTTACGATCGATCATGAGCCAAAAGCATCTTGCGGCAGCTCATACATATAACCATGGTAGCTCAGCGCTGGTCAAGTTTCCGCGAAGCCCAGCTATCCAGTAGTAGCGCACACGAGAAGAGGGAAGCACCAACCCGTTCCCATTCTACTGATAGCGGGCTAAGGTACCTTTCTTTGTCAGCTCATCAGCTTTACCACTGCTTGGATGATGCACATTGGACCAGTAGATCTATCGATACCTTAATGACAGCGACCTCCGCTTGAAAAACACTGCAATCGTTAGGAAGTCTACTCAGTGTACTCTTTGGTGCATACTTTCTATGGAACTGGAGAGTTTGAAATAATCTACAATAATTATGTCCAATCGTGAAGGACACGGAATAAATTAAGTTAAATAGGATTAATCCAGTCTCAATAGTTTCTTTACGTGATATCCCATTCCCATTCTCATAGATTTTATTCACTATCTCTTTAGAGTTGAGCAGTCTTATGACAATTTCAGCTTAAATTGTGCCAAAGGTTGTTGACTTAGGGGCATAATTGATCTAAAAAGACGTACGAATAAGCTACCAACACTGTTTCATTAAACTGCACAAACACCCTTTACCGCTGACGCATATACATACATATGTACATAAGTGTTTGTGCAATATTCTTCTTTAGTTCAACATTAATATCGCTTTCATTTGCTATTCCATTTAATAAATAGTTCGCATCGGTATCGAAATCAGTTGAGTTACGTTTGAAGCGGTCATACGTGAAATTTTAATTGACCCATTTTATATGCACTTTTTACAGATTTTTCACCGCCCCCAGAAGCCAGTCGTTCATACCTGCTGCAGCTTGCACCTCTGCTCCTCCGTTTACCACTTCTTGTTTGCTGATGCTTTTAACAAATGCAAAACCATTCGTTACACAGAGACCGTGAGAGAGAGCGAGTGCTGCAATGTGAGAGGTGAAGCGCTTGAATTGGTTTTTATTCATTCATAGAAGTGGCAACAGAAATGGGGTCAAGGTTAATCGTAGTTGAAAGGCTACCGAAGTCACGTTTAAACGATGCACGCATTTAATGAAAACGCTTGGGAGTAAATTGAAATATTAATTTTTATTGAAATTCAAATAAGGGTCGTCTATATGAATTTTGGTTAGATGGAACTGTGGATTCTGGTATAAAATTTCAATCTTGTATACATTTTCTTGTTGTGGTAAATACATAAGTTTGAAAAATGCTGCCAGTATGCGACGGTGTATTATCGTGGTGCAAAAACAGAGAGTCGGCCCATAATTTTTGCCTCTTTTCATGAGTAACTTTGCACAAACGACGCATAGCAATCAAATAGTATTCTCTGTTGACAGTTTGGCGGGTCGGAAGGAATTCGGAGTGCATCACACTTCTATAATCGAATAAATCTGTAATCATAAACTTGGTTTTGTGACTTGCTTTGAGGTGGTTCTTTTGACTTCGGGGCCACGGATATTCGGCCGATTGTTCGTCTGTTTCCGTGTCGTAAGCATAGATCCAAGACTCATCATGCTTTCACTTTTCTTATGCCCAAATGATCTGTCAAAATGGTTTTCGCCGATGCTTCCGATATTCCAACGATGCCAGTAAGATCTCTGATCTATTCACATTCTACAAGGTGCGTTCCAAAGTAAGCAGGACTTACTGGTAGCGCCATCTATATGTAGACTGGTGCGTTAGAATCTGCTATCTTTATCAATTGTCCAGTGTGAATTTCATGATATTTCATTGATTGAAAGTGAAGTTATTGCGTTTTAAGTGTCAGTATGTTTGTGTTATCGATGCGAAAATGAGCTTCAAACAAAGAGCCAACATTATATTTTGTTTTAAAATTGGTAAAACTTTTAACGAAACGTTTCAATTGGTGAAACAAGTTTATGGCGATGATTGCCTATCCACTTGCAGAGTGCACGAGTGGTTTCAATGTTTTCAAAGTGGTCGTGGAATGACCGGAAATTCCATCGAAACTGTGCGTGAATTCATCAAAAATCAGCCAAAATTATCATTGAAATTCATGGAAATGGAATTGGAGATCTCCTTAACATCGATTTATCCAATCCAATATAATGTTAGGTTAGTTGATCAAAACTATTATATTCTGTAGCAGAATGTTTCGAGAATATAAAAAATTCGATTTTTTCACATATGGATAGAAACGTGTACGTACATTACAATACATTGCTAAGTATGTATATTATCGTTAAAAGAGGTGTGAAACTTTGATAAGACATTTGTCTAAACAAACATTGCCTACATTTAGGATGATGTCAATGAAAGGTATCCATTTCTTTATATATTATTTATATATTTTAACTAAACTTTCGTCTTAGACAATTTAGTGCCATTAGTCCAAGTGCTGTGACGCCCAGTCTTTGTTTGATGATCCGAAAGTCTGTCAACTCTTTAGTCCAGGAAACCAATAATTATATTTATTTAAAAAGTAAAGAAAACAAACAATATTTGTCAAAGTGGTTTGATTATGTCACAATATGATCGGACATAGCAAATGCACACTCGAAGTTTCAGAAAAGTGAGCTGAGAGTCGAGTTATAGCTTAGGCTTTTGTTTAACGATTTTTGCAAAATATAGAAATTCTCTTTAAAATTCTACAGGTGGCTAATCCAAAGAACCAATTAAACGTTATTATCTATTAGCTATCACCTCTAATCAATTGCAATTAAAAAGGTTAGATTCGTCCTCAAGTGGGCTAATCCCAAAATCAACTTAAGCAATGATTACAAGCAGCCGCAGAGCATATCGTCTTTGCGCTGAACTTTTCGCTGTAATTCGTTAAAATCGCCTTAACGCTGCCTGAGCGATTGCGTCACACGTAGCGTGTTGTACCTCTTTATTGACCTCAATTGAAAGGAATTGCCAGAGACCTAAATGGCTTTGCATGTCCCTTTCACCTTGGCGTAGACAGCTTCGTAAGTGGCTCTTCGCCGCGCACCTCTAATTAAGTGTAGCATTTCAAAGCTGTGACAGTGCTTTGTCGGGTTTTGCATGCTCGAGAGACGAGCCGAGCGGAGGCGGGTGCGGGCTTGGCATTTGCTTAAGCAAAAACACCATGTATGCGTGATTGTGTGTTTGTGTAGGTGTGTGAGTTTGCGGGTGATTTGTGCGCGTGCAGAAAGGCTCAAGGAACTTTCAATCAATTTAACGCATAATTCCTGTTGGATTTAATGGTAATTGATGATTGATTACCTTTGTACGGTGCAAACAGCAACAACGACATAAGCAGTAATAGCAAAAAAGAAGATACAGTAAATATGCGTAGCCGAAGGTGAATAGCCGTTGTACATAGACACCTATGTATGTGTTTTGATAAGCATATACTATGTAAATGTGGGCTGGGAAGTATAAATAGCTGACTTTGCTTCAGAGTCGTAACTGTACCCAGTATGCATAACAGATATGCCTCAAATATAAAGTAAGGAACAAAGGAAGAAGCAAGACTAATTTTGATTTTCGTCACTGTCTGTTTTTCATTGGCGCCAAAATGTAAGCTATACCGAAAACGTTAATTAAAGATATTATAAGTGAAGCTCTTTACAAATATGTAATTTATATATTTTTTCTTTTCCAGACATTTTCGAAGATTATTGGATTAAAAATGCTAAAGAAAACATTCGACAGAACTAAAATCGGCCTTCAACTAAAACTTTTTTAAGTTATTTTATCCACTTTCTCTAACTCTAGAGAACCTATATAGTTTTATTTATCTTCTTTATTGACGCAGACACCACTTACGCGATTATAGTCGAGTTTACAATAGCACACCAGTTGTTCTTCCTTTTTGCTGTTTGGCACCAATTGAATATTCCACCTGGTCTCTCCTTCAAACGGATGTATTTTGGCCACCCAGAGGATACTTGGTTTAAGACCAGAAGTCATGAGCTGTTTGAGCCCTATGTAAAGGAATCGTGTCTGGTCACTCCCAAGTGAATGACGCTCAAAGAACTTTCCTCACTTGCGTGAACTTCTACACATGGTCCTATCCTCCATTTATTGGAAACAAATAATATTCTGAAGAACTAGTATTCTGGAGACAGTTTGATTTACTACCTGGATAAATATCATACAAACAAATATACAAGTATATGAGCTCGTATAGCAAAAAACCAGCAAGCCATTACCAGTTTAGGCATCTCCATGTTTTGCTTATCAATACAAGCGTGTATGTGTATGATTTGCACTTCGCTCCGCGCCTAGTAAACTTGCAAACATTCTTGCTATTGCTTTATGTAATTGTTGCTGTTGTTGCCGTTATCGTGGGCGCTTGCAACGCTGATTGTCTGCGAAATTCCCGAGCGTCAACTTATGCAAAATGTTGTCGGACTTGTTGTTTCACTGTTGTGGTCGACTGCTTGTCACTCGTGTTTTTGGTGTTGTTCTTGCTTTCATTTATGTTTTGCTCTTGTTGTTGCCATTTATGTTTTGCTGCTGTTCTTGTTGTTGCCGTTCACCGGCCTATGCCTTCGCAAATCATTTGCTTTGCCTTTCCAATTTAACTTAATACCCTGTAATTTATTTAACTTCGGCTGAATTGCACAGACCGGCGAATATTGCTCGCGTTTATAGGGTGTGTGACAAGAAGCTTGGTGTGTGGGCGTCAATAGACGCGGCTCATACCACCGCGGTGTTTACCTGCCTGGCTAACTCACTGACGGACCAGTGACTGTCGGGCTTTGTCGTGCCCGCCTGGGTGTCGATACACCCTCACGCACCCGAGTTATTTATATATACACACACACATACATTTACTCTCCTGCTCATATTTACCTACAATCACTTGAACCGGTGCAAAATCGATCTGGATCAAATCGAACACACCATAGCTGCGTGGATTTGCAAAGGAGGAGATAAGTGGGTGTGAGCCGCCTCTCTGCATACGTAGGTGTGTGTGTATATGCGCGCAAGAATTGATGTGAAAACTGGTGTCATTTGTGCAGCTAATGGCGGGTAAATGTCGGCTTTCTATTTCAAATAGTTTGCATTGCGTGCGACTTAAAGTATTTATTTGGCTTTTAGCGAGGTGTTGGCGATTCCATTTGCTTATCACAAAATTGTCAAATCGCGTTGAAAGTGAATTTCAAATGGAATTTTATTGTAAATATAGCGCAGCGATGAGGGGTGACAGCATAAATAAAAGCTTAAAAAATGTGTTTTCACAACAAATGCGTAGCTGTTAACTTGAGTTATGGCAATTATGTAAATATGTATATATATTAGAATAGGATAAAAATATTTATTTTTTAGAAAAATAATTTTTTTCATAGAAACATTTTTTTTATAGACTTCTCACTTTTTTTCCTCAAAGTATAAGCTTTTAATATTAATAGGAAGGACCCTGGGGTTTCAGTTTTCTTTTTCTTTCTTATTACAACAAAGAAAAATCCATATCCCACTTAAAGCCATATAGCCATAAGCCAATAACATTTGATCGGCGAGGCTTACGAAAATATTCTTAGTGACAAATGAGTATTAAATTCTCTATATATATTCGAGACATTTTGGTCAGATATGCATTTTTCTTTCCAATAAGAGAAAAGCAATTGATTGAAAAGCGGAAGACCTTAGTATTAATATTAATATATGTACATACTTGAATATAAATTTTTGAGGTGTCTACCCACCAATTTTTCATAGTATAAAATAAAAAAATGTAATTGATTTTTCTGAACAACCTATATAATATTTGTACAGAAGAGAACATGTGTTAAAACATGTGCTTCTGAGTTGAAATTCGCTTTTACATCTCTTTTTTTAAATTTTTTTTCCTTTTTGATTTTTCCGGGATTCTTTTTTGTAATTTTTCCTACTATCTTCTTTAATATTTAATCTTGTTTATTTTATTTTAAATCTTTTAAAACATACATTTATGCCTCTCCTTAATGCAATATATTCAAGTGCATTTCTGGCGTATAATTCAGGAAGTGAGAGTGACAGTCGAGTGCTGAATACATTAAAAGCATAAACTTAAGTGAAGTCCGCACTCGACTAGTTGCATAATATCTTTTCTTTGTCTATTATGAGTTTTCTTCTGTATTAATATTTAGGCCATACAGTTTGTGTGTGTGTGAAGTTTGCCTGTTTGAGAATTTTTTTGCAATTAATTTTCTTTCAATTACATTCTGAAGGGTTTCAGATAAATATAACGAAAAGTTTATTATAACGTAATTTATTTTCGATGGGTTGAAAACACGTAATTTTGAGTCAATTTGATTATTTACTTTTTAAGAAAGAAACTATTAATATTTATTAGTCTTATGATTGCAACCATTAACAAATTTTTCTAAAAACATTGACTATCATCTTATAAAATTTGTATGAAAATAAATGGCAATCGAATAATTCCACTGAAACTTAGATTGTAAGATATATAGTGATAATCATCAGTACAGATTCATTTATTTGCCCCAGCTCCCCCCGACGGGTACTGCGTTAAATACTCTCTGAGCTGTATTGTTTTCACCCATTCGGACGACATGACCTAGCCAGCGCAGCCACTGCCTCTTAATTCGCTGAACTATGCATAGTTCCATCGACTACGGTATTTTACGTTTCCAATGCGCTACGATAAGTACAATAAATCTTCTGCAGAACCCTTCTTTCGAGAATTTGTAACGCCGACTCATCAGACGTTGTCATCGTCCATACCTCTGGACTACATAGCAGAATAGGGATGATGAGTGACTTGTAGAATGTGACCTATGTTCGTCGAGAGAGGACTTTACTTCTCAATTGCCTACTCAGTCCGAAGTAGTACCTGTTGGCAGGAGTTATTCTGCGTTGAATTTCGAGGCTGACATTGTTGCTGGTAAGTATCTAAGACTTCGAAGTTCAGACTGTCAACAGTGATGTGGGAGCCTAGTCGTGAGTGCGATGACTGTTTGTTTTATGACAGGAGATATTTCGTTTTGCCTTCGTTCACTACCAGACCCATACGCTTTGCTTCCATATTCAGTCTGAAGAAAGCAGAACTAACGGGTCAACTCTGTGTTGAGGCCAATAATGCTATGCAGCTCAAATTATTTTCTCCAGAAGTAGATTGGTATCGAATGGCTCTGAGATATCCTTCCCGATCCTGACGGTGTTTCTGGTATTGCTTAACGTCAGTTTACACAGTCATATTAGTTTTGCGAGCATACCAAATTCGAAAATAGCGGCAGCTACTTTTCGTGCTGTCAAAAACAGCTTTGAAATCGACGAAGATGTGGTGTGTGACGATCCTTTTTTCATGGATCTTTTCCAAGATTCGGCGTATTGTGAATATCTGGTCAGTTGTTGATTTTCTAGGCCTAAAGCCGCACTGATATGGTCCAATCAGTTTGTTGACGGTGGGTTTTAATTTTTAACACAAAACGCTCTATAGAACCTTATATGTGATGCTGAGGAGGCTTATCCTATGGGTATTGGCGCAGATTGTGAGGTCTTCCTTTTTGTGGGTTGAGTACAGCACACACACTTAATCATCGGGCTTGCGTAATGGTCGTTATTAAAAGGGGGTCTCAAGGCGGTTGTTTCTTTTCACTGGAGTTAGTTTTTAAAGCTGGCAAATCGAATACATTTTCTTATAAATATCGATACTTCTATATTCTAGTAAGTCTCGCAATACTGTTGGGTAGAATATTCTATATGAGGTCTCAAGTTTACCATGTAACTAGACTTGGTGAATTTATTTGTATCGGTTACAAATAATTTTAGCTGAAAGACGGCAAGTTTAGATATGCTGAGTTTGGTGTGCTTATTTATTTATAATCAAATAAGTCGTTGTATATCAAGAGTTGTTGAATCAGACACTCGTATATCAAATTAAGGTTTGAGGAATTTTATTAGTATGGTAACCCTATTTCGCTATATATTTACTTTATATTTATCATAGCAATTTGGAAGAGTTGCGGTTTTCTTAGTCAAACAATCAACATTTCTGCCCTCGACTTCATATAAATGAGACTTTAGCTCGTAATCATAACTCAAACCGTGGAGTTTTCTTTCTTGTTAGAAATCAAAGAGCGTACAAAAGCATGCTTTCATTTTTTATACTCTCGCAACAATGTTGCTAACGAGAGTATTATAGTTTTGTTCACATAACGGTTGTTTGTAAGTCCTAAAACTAAAAGAGTCAGATATAGGGTTATATATACCAAAGTGATCAGGGCGACGAGTAGAGTCGAAATCCGGATGTCTGTCTGTCCGTCCGTCTGTCCGTCCGTCCGTGCAAGCTGTAACTTGAGTAAAAATTGAGATGATGAAACTTGGTACACGTATTCCTTGGCTCCATAAGAAGGTTAAGTTCGAAGATGGGCAAAATCAGCCCACTGCCACGCCCACAAAATGGCGGAAACCGAAAACCTATAAAGTGTCATAACTAAGCCACTAAATAAAGATATTAAAGTGAAATTTGGCACTAAGGATCGCATTAGGAAGGAGCATGTTGGAGAGTAATTTTTTTGGAAAAGTGGGCGTGGCCCCGCCCCCTACTAGTTTTTTTTACATATCTCAGAAACTACTATAGCTATGTCAACCAAACTCTATAAAGTCGTTTTCCTTCAGGATTTCAATATACAGTTTAAAAATGGAATAAATCGGATAATAACCACGCCTGCTACACTCCCATACTAAAGGTTATGTTGAAAATCACTTTAAAAAGTGCGTTAACCGACTAACAAAAACGTCAGAAACACTAAATTTTACGGAAGAAATGGCAGAAGGAAGCTGCACCCAGGCCTTTTTTAAAAATTGAAAATGGGCGTGGCGCCGCCCACTTATGGACCAAAAACCATATCTCGGTAACTACTAGACCGATTTCAATGAAATTCGGTATATTATGTTTTCTTAACACCCTGATGACATGTACGAAATATGGGTGAAATCGGTTCACAAGCACGCCTTCTTCCAATATAACGCTATTTTGAATTCCATCTGATGCCTTCTCTGTATAATACGAGTATAAACATTAGGAACCAATGATGATAGCGGAATAAAACTTTACAAAAATACGGTATTTGAAAAATATGTAAATGACGTATTATGAAATCTCGATTATCACTTTACCATGCGAGAGTATAAAATGTTCGGTGACACCCGAACTTAGCTCTTCCTTACTTTTTTTGTATAGTCTTTCCACTAATTTGAAGCATTTCACTTCTATCCATTTTAAAATAGTTCGGACTGCATTCTTTTGACTACTTTTCGAACTTGTTACCACATTTGTGTAATAGAAAAGTAATTTTAGTTCATACTAACACATTTTTAGACTTTTTTCAACTTTATTGCTGATTATGTGAGCATTAATTAATGAAACCAAATATTTATATTTAGCACACACACAACGGTACATTGCAGCAGCTTTGAAGCATGAAAATGCTTTTGCAAAATTCGGTTAAAAGTTCCAATTCTGCAATCACGACAAACAATTTCCAATTTAATGATGAGGAGAAGCGAACAGAAAGAAGTCCAATCAATTTGTTTCAAATTGCTGCACTGCTGCTAATGTTTGCTTGTTTGCACTGCAAAACACACGAGAAGAAATGGAATGAAAATAAAAATAGAATTCAGCAAACTCATTCATTAACTGCCAACACTGGCATCTACGCCAAAAAGCATAGTGTAATAGTTTGTTGTTGTTGCGCAGGTCAGACAAGACAGCACAGAGAAGTCATGCAAATAAAATGCTACTAAGCTTGCGAAGCCGGGGACGATGAGTAGGGGTGCTGTCCGCTGGGCGAAAGGCAAGGGTATCATACTATTTGATTTGCTTAAATGCCGAGGGTCGAAAGAAACGCCATTGAGAGAATAGCAAAACAAATTCACCTTTTGATACCACAGCCGGTGCACAAACAGAAGTAGCAGTTACATACATGCTCTAACACACATACACACACACTTGCATTGCTGCCAACAGCTTGCCCTGCTCCCTTTTGAGTTGAGTATGTGCAAATCCTTTTTGCCGCTTCACGTGTTCGCCAGCTATGGGTCTTAGTGCTTCAGCATTTTGTGGCCATTGGTATCTTCGCTTAAGCATTTGAGGCTGACACATTTACCTCAGCGATTTCATTTACAACACACGTGTGTGCGCATACTCATACATATGCATTTGTAAACAGGCACACCTCTTATCTCGCTGGCCTCTATCGTAATATCGTGGTGCGAGCAGTACTAGGCGAATGTTTCCCTTACCTAGTGTGCCTGTGGCCGGCAGGGAAACTATAGAAATTGTCGTTACAGTAATCTATATGAGATAGCGTAATTTCTCGCATTTTATCATATTTAAGAGGGTTAATCCTTTGTGAAACGGCGAGTTCGATTTGATTTAGCTTTCTCATCATTAGAACAATGCGGCAAGGTTGCTTTGCATTTCACTGATCCCGACTGGTATTGAGTCCATATGATTACATATAGAGCAGTTGGGGAAGTAAGTAATTATAGGGCTTTATTTTAATGTGTTTAGGTTGGGTTAGGTTCAGAGGTTGATTGTATCAGAGATCTTACTTGGAAAGTCTAGAACGCCAATTCATTGTGGTACCTAAAAAACTAATACATACTGGATCATAAGACCTTATTATAGAGATATGAGTTAAGGGCTAGGATAAATGAATTTCTCAGTTGAGAATAGAAGAGCTATAACCGCTAGTTATGCAGCTCATAATGCATAAGCCATAAATGAACCATACCAGCTGCAGAAAAGCAAATGTAATGGCAGCGATCAGATGGCCTCAATTGTTAGAGTAGTTAGTTTAGGTTAGGTTCATAGATCGGTCCTAAAAGGCTGCTCACTTGTACAGCTTAGAACGTTGGTCCCATGTGGTATCTAAAACTTCCATATAATAGTTCATAAGACCCTTACAAATCAACAAAGTGGTTTGAGTCTATCACAAATTTTTGAGATCGGTAATATCAGTTTCGGAAATGTCTTCTGGTTCGCGGAAGCTAAGACCGCCGAGATATTTCAGCCTTAGTTTTGCAAAGGCTAGACTATGGGTGAGCAAGTGCCTTTCTTTAAGTCTTACCACATGAATGCCTGTTGGACAGTAAGAACTCCTACACTTGCGGCAAAGTGAGGTCCGTTGGTCCAACGCAAGATGCCAACAAAGATTCATCTTGGTCCCATTCCACTGTGAGCGAGGCAAAAGTGCCACCTTTAGATCGCTTATTGGCTTTGCACTTGCCAGCGATTTCACTGTGACCAAGCACCCAAACGAGCTTGATGACGAAGTCTAGTGAGAATGGACACTCACAGTTTAGAGAACACAATCGTACGTCTGCCGCTACCTTAATAGCAGCCACTGTTCTTAGTTTTTCTTCTATCTACTGTTTCTCAAAACGTTTTTTTTTTGTATACAATTTTCTTGATGACGAAATAATCAGAGGCGTTGAGGGAGTTATCTCATATTTTTTCTTACGGCATCTTTCATAAGTATGTAGAGGTTAAAACTGCTAAAAATAAAAAATTATTGAAATAATCCCAGAAACATTTTTGATAAAACTTGGAATACATATCTTTGGTAGAAGTAACTATAAAATGCATATCTTCGAGACCTCATCCCTAATCTAATCTAACTTAGAAGCAAACCAAAAAAATAGTGTTAGAACTCTTTCTCATGACTTCACAACTTTCCTACAGGGAATGTGTGAGCACGTAACCGATATGGACTTAACCATAAAACGAGATGTAAATACTTGAAAGCAGGAAAAAAAAACAAACAAAAATGATAGCAGCTGCCTATATCCAATGTCCGTTGGTTTAAAATGGCACAAAAGAGAAAAATTGCATAAAATCTCTTTTAACCAAACAACGAAAAAAAAACAAATCACAGTTAAACTCACACCCGCTCCACACGTAGGACCTCCTCTGTTTACCAACATTTTGCACTTGAAAGAAAAAAAATGCAACAACAAAAGCGAAGTAACTTGCATTGCGGCACCCATCATGCAACGAGCGCCATGTAACTGTAACAACGCGGGACTAGCGGGATTATGCAAGACAAAATCGAAGGAAAAAAGTCGGGAAACATTGCAAACTTACTTTGCGCTCGCCCACATCCATTGTGCTGTGCGGCACGCCCAGTTGCTACATATACCTCTATATGTATGTTCATATGGTTGAGAGTATGTATGCATATATGTACATGTGTGTGGATATGTAAACACGAAGGCAGTTGCGAGACAAATATGAACACAGGCCTGAGCGCTCGCATATTTGCTTTGTGCGAGGCAAAGGACAATTTGCGTTGTGTCGCTGCACAAAGCGTTGCCAAGTTGTTGCTTTTTGCGAAACATTTAAAATATTCGCAACGCCTTCTCGGCTCGTTTCAAAAGAGTTGCGGCACGGGGAAATAAATCACAAAAATGTACACAAGTGTTTGAGTGTTCAAAAAAAACAAAAAAGCATCGATGAAAGCGAGCATAAATTGCAGCGAGTATTCGAATGCTTGAAGTGTAACTTGTAGAAATCCAAATTAGTGAAAGGGTATAAAAAATGTTCTGGGTTGGCGTAATGCATCCCTAAAAAATCTCACACTTATAATTGGAAAGCTGAAAGTGATTTCAATATTTTATACTCACACGTTCATACTTTTATCTCAAAAACAATGTCAATCGACAAGTTGGTGTTGGTTGGATGGTTGATGAACACATTCTAGCTGTTATAGAGCTCAGGAATTATATTTACGTACTATTTATGTTATACTGACTCAATATTTATATAATACTGATACAGAATTTCAGGTCAACTCTGCTGAGTTCAAAATAATTTATTCATATATTTTATATTTTAAGCGAATATATTACGCTTGTCATACAGTCCTAATCAGTAGCTCTTAAGCAATACCATAACTCTTGATTTGGATTCCGCACGAAGAAAAAGAAAGCGATATAAGACATAGTATACTTTGGAGGTACTTTTTATTTTAGTAGGAAATTTCGAAAATAGTACTTCTTTTTAATTATATACTAGGGGATCCGGCCACATGTTGCTGTGGTATACTATTATCTATATTATAAACTAGTCAAAACAGTGAAAATCTTATTTACGAACAAAGATGGAAACGCTTTTATCGGTATAAGAATCCAAGGGATTGTACTTGATATATAATTTTGAATGTATTCATACGAATAAATTTCATTGGAAAAAATAACGAATTTAAGGCTGCTTTCTCTATGTCTGGTAGCCAGTCTTTCTGTCCAGTTTATAGAGTTGTCCGCTTAATAGATTATGCTTTGTAAAGATCAATAATGTGCATCATTAAGAGATATGTCCGGTTATTACGGCATCCATTAAATAGAGCTTTCACTATATTCTTTATTTATGAATTGTTTTTACTATCCTATCTTCAAAGTTGGTTCGAACTGGGTTATAGTTTCGGTTATAGTGCGCTGAATGTTGCCTAGAAAATAGTCTATAGGCATTAAATCTTATGATTTCGGCGGCCATTTGTTAAGGCCATTTTTCGAAATTAACGAGTCGCCAGTTTTGCTGAGAATGTGTTCATGTTTAGAAGTGAAACATGAGGCAGCGCGCCATTTTGTAGGAATTAGAGATGGTCCATGATGATCCTATCAAATTCCAGAAAAGGGTCAAAATCGCGTTATAATGCTCGCTAATGATGGCAACGTCATTTCTTGTCTTATTTCGAAAGAAGTAAGCGCCGATGATGTCGCCAAGCCAGAATTCGTACCAAAAAAATGTTTTGGGGGTGTAATGAGGTATTCTGGAGGTGATTATCAGAGTTCTGGCCTGTGGTAAACACCAATGAATATATCTTCTAGCCGCTAATTAAGTATATTTTAAACACTTTACGGCTTCAGAAAGATTAATCAGTGAAATTTCATAGCTCCATTAACTATTTGGTGTCACAAATAAGCAAAAATTATGAAAGTAATAATAAGAATTTTCCACTGGTCTCTCACTTTTAGCTCAGACGCTTGCTAAATTATGTTTGTACAAATGCATAAAATGCTCTAACTCGCCTGCTTGTGTTGCAAAATGCTGACGAAATATTGCAACATGCGCTTGGACGACACCTCCCCCTCGCCCTGCGCCGGGTCGCTCACAAATGCAAATTTTGTTGACAATTCATTTCCCTTTGACATTTTTAAGTTGCTTTGCTGCTGTTTTTGTTAGCTCACATTGCGTTGCCACAAATGCTAACTGTGTTTTTGCATATTCCTTTGCTGTTTGTTATTGTTATTGTTGCTGCTTGTCTCTCTCGTTTTGTTTAATTTGCCTCGCTTATCAGAGAGCTCTGCTTATTGCCAACAATTCTAGGTTTTTATTTGGTTGTGCTGTTATTATTACTGTTTTCTTGTGGTTGTTGTTATGTTTTTGTGTATGTTGTTGGTTGTAAGCATGTAGATACTGGTTTGTTTTTATGCATTACTGCCGTCATGGGAACGACAGTCACTTCAAAGAATCTGCACTTGGTGCCCGCGGTCATACTTTGTGCGCAGCATCGTCATCACAACTCGGTCAGGCGGTGCGGTGTGGTGGCGGCGGCGCGGGAGTGCTCTAGTATTGGTGATTGTACTGGCGGGACGTGTGTGCGGTCAGTTGCTGGGCGCTGTCGACTTGACATGTCGTTAGTTGTCGCCGATGTTGTCACAGTTTAAGGAAGCGCTGTTGAATCTTGCAGACCCACACACACATACAAACAAACATACATATACGTGTGTACTAGTGATTCGAGTTTAACGTTAGTCTGACCGTTACACTCGCTTCGCGTCACAATTAAACTGATTCATTGCAGCAGCAACGCCGAGAGCGCCGGTCTTCTGCGGCAGCACTTAAATCAAATTTGCTTACGATTTATTTTTCATTTCGCAAATAAAGCATTTTTATAGCCACACACACACACACGCATACATACTTACACAAATGTATGAGAGCTTGTATAACTGTATTCAGCCAATGCGATTGTGTGTTGTAAACTCATTTATTTTAAAGCTTACCGTAATTTCATTGGCAATACTAGTTGCGGTTCCTAGCAGAGTTGCAACAATAAATACCTTTGTGCTGGAGAATTCATCTATTTCTCAGTATAAATCGCAATCAGCAAATAAAAAAAAAATCAAGCTGACTGCCAGTCACTTGGCATGAAAATGAAAATTCAAATCAAAAAATCCATCAATCCAATCAAAGTCTGTCGGGTTTCAAAGTAAAAATTCTACTGTTACGTGTGTGTGATCGGTGAGTGCAACACAGCGGCTTGGTTTGAGCGCAGACATTTTGTTGTAAATATAAAATGCAACTCTTCACCTGCTGATTTCCGATTTACTTGTAGTTGATTTGATTGCGTTACTGATTTTGGGGTAGACTGATATGGAAATTGGTTTTGACTCTTTTCATTTTGCTTTAATTTTAGCTGAATCTGTGAAAATTTCTTGAAATTTATGTGTTTACTATATTATTTTAATTCTCAAACTATCAAATTTGCAGACTTTAGAAATTTTTAGTAGAAGTTGATTTCAGTTGAGTTAATTCTCAAACTGTCAAATTTGCGGGAAATATTTAGTTGAAGTTGCGTTGAGTTGAGTTGAATTGATTCTCAAACCGTCAACCAAATTTTTCGCATCTTAAACAATAAGCTGTCAAACACACTTTATAAAGGAGCGATCGGGAATCTGAAGAACTTTTACGGAGGTTGTGAAGTTGCCTAAGTAATAAGCCATGCTAAATTTAATAAAGAAATTTCATCGAGTGAAAAAGTTTTCCATACAAGCAGTTGACATGGCAGCTATATCTTATAGTGGTCCGAATCGCAGATGTTAATTCTTCCATTAAAGTTTTAAAAAACAATTCATGTGATACCCAAACATCGAGCTTCTTTTTGTAGCCAGCCTTTTTCAAAATGGTTCAGACTTGTTTATTGATGAATATTGAGTTACGTAGCGATGTCATGGCTGCTTATGTGACGGTCCTGGTCCATCTTTTCCATGATTTCAGCGACTTTTCCAACGATAGGTCGACCAGAGCGATGTGCATCTTTCACATCGAAATTTCCAGAACAGAAGCGAGCGAACTATTGTTGTGCTACACGAACTGAACGTCTCCGTAAACTTTACAAATGACATTGGTGGCTTGCGTGGCACGCTTCCTATTGTTATACAAAAACTTCAAAATATAGCGAATTTCTTCATTATTCTCACCCAATTTAGAACAGCTATACTTTTTTTCAACTTCCCCGAATTAAGTTTTTTTAATTTTAGAGTTAAATAAAGCTTAAAATCCCACACTATATGGCGTGATACAATGTTATTGATAGCACTGGAGATATACGACTTCAACGACATCTATTGGCAAAATACGAAAAGTTTTTTTCGACTACCCAATATATGGGGTATATTTTCGGTTATTATAATATAAATGTGGTAAAGAATACATTTCAACAAATTTGTTTATGTTAGCTTGCTCCAAGGGACTTAGAAAATGAGTTTGGAAGTACCGTTATGTTAGCTTATTAGATCTTAAGTAAAGCATATACATTTTCTTTCCATTTTAAGAAAAATTTTGGTGTTTGACTTATGTCAACCTTCTAGTAAATAAGCTAAAAGTATTTTAATATACAAATGTAAGGGAATTAAGCAGTTTCTATAAACAAAAAATGTTTAAGTAGCATATCAAAAAGAAAATTATATTTTCATTACACAAAGTTTACCTTAGCACTCGTCGTTGATCCACCAGTCTATTTTCGCTTATTTACTCTGCGCATTTGTTTGTGTTTCTTTTTCATTGAAGTAAATACTTAATTTTTGAGGTTAGCTTGCGGTGAGGCAGTTATATGATTTTTTCGTTTGGCACGCAGTGCTGGTGTTTGCATTAGAGCAGCGCGTTGAGTTGAGTAAATAAACAAAAAGAATCTGCTTGTTTATTTTTCTCCAGGAAAATCTCAATAGGTAAACGCTAGGCTGCTGCAATCGTGGGGAAATTTATGGCAATTTTTGTGAATAAATTTTTTAAAATGTTTTTGTGTTTCATATTTTTTGTTGTTTTTATAAAAAAATTGTAATTAAAGATTAATATTTGAAATTAAATTTTAAATAATTTTTGTTTAAAATTAGTGAACTATATATGGAACTCACATAACCAATGATCTGTTTAAAGCTGAACTTTTTCAAAAAATTTTCGCCCTTACTCTGTGTACGCTCTCTAGTGCACAATCACACCAATGTGTTTAAATAAATAATGATTAGTATAATTCATAAAAGCGCCTGCTATACTTAGCTTCATGCAAATGGAATGAGTATTCTTTAAAAAAGCAATAGCGACGTCTTTGTGAGCAGGTTTTTATGGCTGTTGCGCCGCAGGGTTTGAACTTGAAGCCGCGACATGAACCAGTGCCTGGCACTTACCGCGACCGCAACGTGTGTTCAAGCACTTCTCAGCGCTTGCCAATAAGCATACAGCGTTGCCAACGACAATTCATGCATTCAGACAAACACATATATACACAGAAGCACACATGCACATACGTACTAACAAATACTTATGCAAAAACATTTATCTAAATAATTTTTATTGCGTTTTTCAACAAAGCATTTTCATCTGCTACGTGCTTTAAGCATTCATTTATGTGTCTGCCACGGCTCCTCAGCCTGCAAGTTTGTGTGCGTGTCGGTGTGTGCGTGTATGCGATCGCCACAAGCACAAAGTAAAATTAAATAAATTGTCATCATAGCTGCAGTTCATGTATTTATTTTGCAATTTGTACGCCACTTCGCCTAAGAAAATTTCCTTTTAGATTAAAAGAAATTGCGAGCGAGCGAAAAAAGCAGCTGAAAAGCAGACACCACCACTGCTGGGTGCTTGCTGGCAATAGGAGAGTTGAATAAACCTAATTGCAAGCTGGCCGCAGGGCGTTCATGTGGCTGATAAGACGCAGCGCACACAAATATACAGACATAGAGGCATTTATATATATATTTTTTTCGTTTGCTTTGTGCTTCTGCTTTTGTTTTTGTTGGCTGCGCTTTGTGCGCGGGAAATGATTGCCGGGCGTGCAAGCGCGTACGAGCGCTCTGAATGCAAATGGTTAATGGCACTTCGTGTTTAAAAGAAGATGGGAAACGCAAGAAAAAATTAAATATAATAAGATAAATAATGCGACGAAGTTCTTTCTATTCAAATTCATGCTGGCGAAAACTGTGAAAGACGCGACACAAAATTGCCAAGGAAATTGTAAGGGAAATGCAGTTATATCTTGCAATAATTAAGTGTGTGTGGTTAAGTGGAGGGAGATGCCTGGGCGTATACGTAACATTATTTGAAAATAAAATGCATTAAAACAGAATAAATATTATTAAAAATAATATAAAATAAATAAAAGAAAGACAAAATTAACTAAAAAATTACAAAAAAAAAATACAAAAACAAAAATTTAAAATTTATTTTAATAAAATGTAAACCCGAATAAAAATTAAAAATGTGAATATAGTAAATATTTGCAAGATATTTTAAGACAAAGAATAATAAATGAAATAAAAAAAAAAATTAGAAAAAGGAACGACTAAAAATCAAATAAAAATAAAAACAAAAAAAAACAAAAAAAAAAAAATAATAATAATACTAATAAAAGCTAGTTATTTTAATGAAATTATTCTTAAATATTATGTTGGTCCGATCTGAACAATTTATTTGGGTATTGTAGCGCTGCCTTGAAAAATAATTCATACCAGATTTTGAGAAGATAACTTGGCAAATAAAAAAATTTTCCCTGCAAAGACGTGATTTTGATCGGTCAGTTTGTATGACAACTATATGCTATAGTCATTCAATTAGAATATATTCAAAGGAGATTACACCAATACCTTAGATAATTATCCCTGTCAAATTTCTTGAATATGCTTTGACAAATAAGAGAGTGTTTTAAAAAAAGATTTGATATTGATCGTTCAGATTGTATGGCAACTATATCTATAGTGTTCCGACAGCTTCTTGAGCAGAAAATGACGTGTGTAAATTTCCTTATTTATATCTTAAATCAGTGCGTGTGAGATCATGTATATATACGAGTATACTTTATAATGTCTTCGACGTTTCGTTCTGGGTGTTACTTCGGAACTAACGTAATGTACCCTGTTCAGGACATTCTAGAATTTCTTTTTTTTAATTTTTAGCGTATCATAACCACACAAGTTAAGCTGAAAGGGCTCATACTTGTATTGAGCGCTTCACCGAGTTGCCTTTGCATGCACTTAACTCTTGCTTACTCGAAAATTTCGTAGACAGCAGCTTTGCACTGGAAAAATATATATCTTTCGGAAAGGTAAACGATTAATTTCAACCATATTTTACTCTTAATATATATTTTTGCCTCTTTACTTACTCGAATCATATGATATCACGGAAACGAGTAGATTTCTTAGCTTCATTTTTGGAACGTGCTTGCCTTCAAAGCTATTATCCGCGCTTAATCAACAGGAAATGGCTGCTGGCATATGGTCTGTTGTGGCACGCATTTTGCGCATTTATTTTGGTGGCACGCACGCTCACACACAACAAGCTGTAGGCAGACGCAGGCATTAGTTCCATTGTGAACCAACAAATGTTTGAAGAGCGCGAGGTTACTCCCGGTACATGTTTTTTTGTTGGCGAATAAGTATATGTGTATGCGTGTGAGTTTTGTGTATTTTTGTTTGTGATTTTGCGCTTCTCCATTGTTGTGACATTTGTGGAGGCGGCAACTTTTTAGTAGCGGAGGTCTAATCATCACATTTCATTCAATTTCGACGAGGCGGGCGCATGTCGGATGAAATCAGGAAGCTGTTTGTGCTTATAAAATTTTAATGAGTATCTGACTTTTGATTTAGCCAAAATTTCGAAAGATAAATCACGCAAACAGTGCGTGTGGATTACACATTTGTATGTCGAAATGAATTGACGGCTTTTGGCTTTTGTTTACCTTATTCGGGCTAATGCTGATGTACGTTTGGTTGTAACATATACAAGATAGATACTTTTCTGCTTAAATAGTTTTTTAAAGATTTATATTTACTATTTTTGAGTTGATAGCACCTTGATCTTGTTATTATTTAATTGATATATACATTTTTGCCTCGGAAGTGGATTTCTTCTTCAAAGTTTGTCCTTGTCTTGGGTGTTTAGAGCAAAAAGGCACTTAAAGCCTTAAAATGAAAGTTTCTTTTAGACAAACATGTTATTTCAATTATTTTTCCAGCTCGATTTAAATTATTAAGTATTGTTGACACTGTCTTTCTCTAGAAGAGAGTTGTGTAGGAATTGTAGAAAAAGCCATCTGCTATTTCTTAGAACTGAGTTCATAGACAAAGAACTGTTTTTTTGCAGACGAAGAGACGACGAGAAAAGTAAAGGGACCGAGGCGTTCGTTTTCGGGGTTATTCTTCGTAGTAGTTCGCTACTACCTAATTCTGTATTTATTTTTATTTTAAAATCTTTCCCAAGGTTGCAATTGTAATCCCGAAATCTTTTATTTCGTCAAGGAAAAGAATTAGCTAGCTAATGAGATGCATAAAAATGTCCCACTCGGATAGCCGGATGCCGTGTCGCCCATATGAATGCAATTGGCAAAACTAAAGGAGAATTACCGGAAAATTAGCCACATAAGTTTTCGCGTATAAACTCGGTCTTAACCGAGTGAGAAATTTATTAAGAAAAATTTGAGAAAGAAAGTTAGAACTGGGAATTTGTCTATGCACTCCTCATGGTAATTTAAAAACGTTTGAGTACCCAAAGCGTTAAAATTTCGGATGCGCCTCGCTCTGGTCGACTTGTCGTTGAAAAAATTGATGAAATTAAGGAAAACATTGACCACATAAGGCTGGCTTCAAAAAGAAGCTCGATGTTTTGGGAACCACATGAATTGTCTATGAAAAATTTAATGGAGTGAATTAACATCTGCGATTATTTGCTGAAACAAAATGAAATCGAACTATTTCTAAAGCGAATGGTAACAGGAGACGAAAAATTTATCAAATACGACAATAATGTGCGAAAAAGATCATGATCCAAGCGTCGTGAAACTCAACAAATGGCCGCAAAGCCAGGATTGCCGCCTCGAAAGGTTATGCTGAGTGTTTGGTCAGATTGGTAAGGAATCAACAACTATAAGCTGCTCCAGCCTTGTCGAACGATTGATTCCACATTTAACTGTCAACAACTGATGAGATTGAAGCAAGCAATCGCTAAACGGCCAGAACTGATCAACAAAAAGGCTTCGTCTTCCATCAGGACAACGCTAGACCACACACATCTTTGATGACTCGGCAAAAACTGGGAGAGCTTGGCAGGGAAGTTTTGATGCATCCACCATATAGCCTTGACCTTGCATCATCGGATTACTATTTGTTTCGGTCAATGCAGAACTCCCTTAATGGAGTAAAGTTGTCAGCAAGAGAAGTCTGTGAAAATTACTTGTCGCAGTTTTTCGTCGAGAAACCAGAAAAGTTTTACACTGATGAAATAATGTCTCTAGCGGAAAAATGGGAAAGAGTGATCGACCAAAATGCTATATATTTGGTGCATTAAAGTTCATTATAAATAAAAAAAAAGTTGAAATTTGATTAGAAATACGGAAATACTTTTTCGACTACCTAATATGTATATGTGAATGTACCTTAAAACGTCAAAGAAATTGATGCAAGAGGTTTGTTTACTTCCCAAAAATCGTCTGATCTTGTAAACTTCTACAGTTCAGAGGGAGCTGTTCCCCTTTTTTCCCAATTTCTTAAAACATATTTCTAAACTAACGAAACTGATTCGTAAGCTTTTCTGCCGAACTCTCAAGATTTTTGGATAAATTCTTACAGTTCCAATGTCATATTAAAAAGTTAATATCGAGTTATAGATAAGCATTCTTTATACGGCAAGTTTGTATGATAATGATACTTTAGATTTCCCTCTCCAATAATTTTTTTCTGACACATATCCTAGCCTCAAAGTTATATAGTATAAAACCCAACGCTCCAGAATAATGATCCTCTTCAAAGGTACTTCGAAAAGGTTCTTTCATTACTTCGATTTGTACTTTTAATTTCTCCGCGATACCAAACCTCAGTTGCAATGCAATGGTAAGGATAAAAATAGGAACATTTTAGATTCACAGGCATATATTTAAAACTGTATGATCTTATACTTTAATCCCCTCCACCGCATAAGTGCCGCACCTCGCGCTATTAACCAAAGCCTTAATGTCTATATGGTTCATTTCTCGATCGCTATCGTTTGTTTCCAAAGGCTGTGACATGAACAGCGGTTTCAGAAACTATGCGAAGAAAGTTGTACTTGCAACAACAACAAAAACTTCATCATGCCGAGACATTCCAGCATGCGATAAAGGCAGTACGATTGCATCGTTTGGTATTTATATACTCTACGAGCACCATAAAATAGTACCCTGTAAGTATAGCATGCGAAAGCAAGAACCCCTTTCGTAACTCCCCCAAATTCTTTAACCATCCGCGCGCTACACTCGATGCCAGCTTCTGCATATATCATGCCATCGCCATTGTACAATTTCATATGAGTTTGCTATGTCCTTTGCTTGCGTTTTAATGTCATTATTCAAACTAAAAATGTGTTGTTGTTCTTGTTGCTGCCGTTGTTTTTGTTAGTGTTTTGGTGAGATTTATTGCGCTCGGTCGCTTGATTGCCTTTTGTTGCTGCACTTTGCAGTTACGTGCCGAGTTATGAGTTTGCGTGGCAAACACACTGTACTTTCATGTGTGTTTGTGTATGTATGCGAGTTATAGTGCAGCATGTTGCATGCATCACGGGAAAAATGAAAGTTTCAGTTGACAGTTAATAATAATTTATTTGCACATGGCTTTCCTTTGACACACATTCGCTGCAAATTTGTCATGTCTGGCTGTGTGAATGAGCGCCGCGCCGCGCTCAATCGCCCGCCCGACCGCCTGCGCTAAACCATATGTACACACACATGCGCGCGCCATGTATTTAATTACATCTTCTTGTGCTGCCACATTTGAAGTGGAATCCATGCCACTAACATTGCCCCCTTATGTGGCACACACACACTCACATACAGATTCACGCAAACATAATAGCCGACTGTGTGGATTTCCCAATCATGTGACACGCGGCGTGCGGCAAGGCTTATCTGGCGCGCGGTATGCAACGTCATACCGCTATTGTGGCGCTGCGCTTGTATTCGCGAAAAATTTCTGCATTTTGCCTGCCCTCATATCCGCTTCCGCATACAAATTACATACAGCGTATATATGTGTGCGACTCATGTTTTGTTTATGCGCCACGATGCAACGGATTCATTTGGTATTTTGCGCACTCGCACATGCAAGTATATTTGTCAGCGCGCTCATTTACTTGTTTTAAGTTTTTGTTTGGTTTTTGTTATACGTGTGTGTGTGTTTCGTGTATGGCGCGCAGAGCTACTAACATGCCGCTCTTGTTCTGGCTTATTGCTTGCTTTGCGCCAGTTATTGTTCTAATTTGCTGCGTTACCCGTTTCGACTGTTAGTTCTGTTGATGTTGTTGTTGTAGCACCTGTTTTACCAACCGGCCTTACCAACTGAAAATTCAAAGACGCCACTGTGCAAACGCAACTGGCATTGTTTTCTTTGCGACTTTCGTATAATGAGCGTATATACATGCCACGCCAACGGCTGCGCAGCCTCCCCCAAACTGCGCGCCAATCCCCGGCAACATAAGAAACCAACAACATGCAGCTCCTGCTGGCTGCCGACAGCGAGCGAGGGAACAACTTTTCCATGCAGCGCCGTACCACAGGCTCTGCGCCCAGCTAGCTACCTGACTGAGTGTCGCTTTGTTGCGTGCAACATGACATGAGCGTCGCTTGTAGTGCTGATGCGCACTCCTATTGCAGCCCCTGTTGCTCTTGAGCGCGGAGAGCACCCAACACGGCATGACATGCTGCAGCAACACAACCGGTGCCACGTGCAACAGCGCGCCGCACCGAGTCACTGGAAAGCAGCTTAATTAAGCGTAATCATGAAATCGCAGTCAGGTCGCGTATAAACATACGACGCGCGCTGCTTGTTCGGGTAGCCTGTGGGTCGCGCAAAATACGAGCATATCATCAAACGGTTAAAACCGGCTGTATATACATATGTATGTGTATGCGAGCACCAGCTGAAATTCATGAAATTCGCCGCTAGCTTACATTTCTGCAGAGATGTGGCAAGCTCATACCCGCTGGCGATTGTAGCAAGTAGGCAGCGCCTTAGCCCAAATTACTGGCATTATGCGCATGTAAGAGTATATAGCATGCAGCTGTGTTGGTTTGCATGTATTGTGCCGAAATACTCAGGTTCCCGCGGAGCTTTAAACCCATTTTGAATTTTTTACGTTTTGTAGCGCCGAAAAATCTCTGTACCTGGTACTAATCAAGCCTTGTTTCAAAATTCATCATGTGACCCACTTCGTGTATGACACACGCTAATAGCCATTGTTGGCTGCTACTTATACCCAGCCGCATGTACATATGTACGTGTGTAATTTGCAATTTCGACAGTCGTATCACGTAATTTGGTTGCAGAAAATAATTTACAATCTTTGTTATTCCAGTCAGTGTGGATTTGTTTTGGATTTCGTTATATGCTTTGCTTTTCCGTTATACATACGTATTTGTTGCTAGCAAATTTGATAGCAGGAATCTGCTTTACTTGCTTCTGTGTTCCGCACGGCACTGCGGTCTTCCAGTTGCAATCCCAGCTTTAATTTTAAATTGTGTATTCCCGTGGTAGATCTAAGCTTATTAGGTTAAGTTGATAGTAGAAAGTTTTATACAAAAATCATCGTAAACTTCGTGCTTTAATATATTTAGGCTTTTAGACAACAAATAATATTTTTATGAACTTATTGCTTATCTTTCTTTCCAAATTAATATCTGTTTTCAATCTTAATTGATTCCCTTTATCAAGAGGTGTATGAGTTGACTAAGTTTTTAGTGCCTCTAAATGTAGGCAACATTTGTAGTGATTGTCTTTTGTTAATAAAAACAAATGCGCACAACATAACAATGTAAAATATTTAGTTTGACTAATTTAAATTAAGGATTTTTTAATTAAATGGTTCGATTATCAAACTTCTAAACGGTTAAAGGCTCTACACATAATAGGCCATAAATTGTATTATCTTAAATTATGGAATCATGGACTTAAGAACTGAACTCCATCTGGTAACGCAATGGACCAAAAAGGGTCTATGCGTGGCTCATTTGTCTACCAGATTAACTTAAGCTAACCTATGCAACAGAAAAACCCATAAGATAAGGCACTGGTATGTAAATTTTAGTCATCAAAAGACGTTTAATAACCATCAGCGATTCCGAAGTGGCTCCAGCCTTATCGCATCCACCACTTTTTGTTTAATCATATTTCAAGAGGCTATGAAAAATATTTAGTTAAGCTTCCAGAGCAAAGAGTGTAAGAGTTTACACTCAATAAAAATATCGCCACTTTACAAGGTGTGCGTCCTGGCTAAAAAAGCGCCTGTTAGTCAATAAACAACTACCTAATCTATCTAATAGCATTCAGGGCTTTATGAAATCAAGTCTCAAAGATAAAGTATACTACCCGGTGTATACGATTTAATAACATATGTAATATTTAAGATCTGTTTGATATTTACTTCGCTTTTGAAAAGTCTCAATTTATTAACTCATTAAAAAAAAGACATTTATTTTCCAACTTGGCTTCTAAATCGGTAGCAGCATTCTTAAAGGCAAACCTACGATGCTGCGGCAAAAGTAATTTAATTTTGCACAGTTGTCTGAAAATATCTAACTATTTGTCTCTCATACAGCACATCCGCACGCTACACATTTATGCGGCAAATCCGATTATCACATGCTTTGACACACAAGATTTACTACTGTTGCTTTTGCTAGCTTTGCGAAATATAGTATATGATATACACAGTTGTGATGACACACTTTAATTTTTAATAAATTTTCGTTGCTTGAAAGCATATTTCACTTGCTAAGAATTTAATTTTATTTAAGTGCCGAAATTGATATTTAGTATTTACTTACAGACACACTATTTGTTGGCATTTATGTCTTCTCAAATATTTCCATATGGTCTAACATATTGTGCATTTCAATTGCTATAGCTTTTGCAAATAATACGTAGCTATTATCAAGTTCATAGGTAAACTGGATTTTATTTAAGGAAGTTGCCAATTTTGTTAGATTTAGGTTTCTCATATATTCCAAATTTGCTATAAATTTACATATCTGTTTTAATTTTTTGTAATGAAATGTATTTTATCTTTATCTTTGCAGGTACGTGTACTTTAAAATATTATGTAAGTGTATTCCATAACAAATATGTGGCGATTTTCTGCTCAAATATATCGTATTCGGTGCTCATTATGAAGGTAAATTTGATTTTTTATGTTAAGCGTTTCTCGAAAAAATAATAATAATACAAGTATTTAGTGAACAGAAAAATTGGTTTCTGTTTAGTATTTTTGCTTCGCCGAATCACAGTTAGTTCGTATAGTGTTTTTATCTGGTTTATTTCTATAAATAATAGCTTTGTTTTGACTCCCATAAACTGCTTATTGAAAATCTCGTTCGTTTTTTAATGAAACTGGATTTTGCTTTACTTGCTTAACCTACGTTCACTGCAAATATTTACTTCTCTAATAACATAAAGTGAAAAATAACTTTTTAAAATATTTACTTTTTGTATCGACAATATGCTTTCAAAATTTTATTTAAGCTCACTACTGGCTAATATTATATTCATTTTTGTTAGATATAGTGTGAGGGCAGAATTGGGTGAGTGTCGTCAATAAATTTTGCTTGATACAATAGGTGTGCGTCTCCACTAAAAAAAGCCTATGTAGGCAACGTTTTATATGTCTCACTACATTTTTGGTATTATCCAAGCAGAAATTAACAATTTTGAAGATGTGCTGCATTTTTAGAAAATATTTACTTCTTACGCGAAGTTTTAGAACTATTTTGTGCCATATTTTATTAACTTTTAAAATGTTATTTGATTTTTTAGTGTTGGAATTAAATTATATGAGCAATTTTACGGCAGTATATTTGCATAAATATTTTACGAATTTTCATCAAGCAAAAATTATTATTGATTTTCTTATGGAATTTCACATTTTTATTTATAAAAAAACTATTTGCTTTCTAAATATCAAAAATTTTATTTTTCTTGAAACTGAAATAATTTTCAATGAAGAATTAATTAATGTGGGCGCTTTGTTTATTAACAAGGAAATGGAAGAAATATTTTTTATGAGCAAACAATATAAACAATACCACTAATTCAAATATAAATATATTTTCAGATTTTAAAACAAATTATTTTCTATTCTGTTACGCTCAACCAATTATTAATTTTTAAAACCAAATTGTCAAATTTTTTTGTAAATTTATTTTTCAAATATATTTTCAGCACAAGTGAAATTTCCACAAATTCTAAATAATTTGCGAACAAAGCCGTTTATGCATAATAATCTTTTCCGCTTTGGTTCTAATAATACCCGCGCCATTAAATTTTGTTTATTAATCCCCAAATCTCCTAACTCAGGTATATTAAACTAAATATTTACAGGTACACATATTAATTTATGCGTTGGCAAACAGCGCTCAGCTGTCATTTTGTGTTTAGTCACCGACATACTAAGTACATATATTATTTATAATTATTATTGACGTGTGTCAAATTAATAACTGACGGTCAAAATCCATTACGCGCTGCCAGCATGATGCTGGACCATAGAGACGAGTATATAAACCAACGGTGTATGTAATATAGACGGTTTGTTCCAAAGTGAATAGGATTTAAAAAAAACATAAAAAATGTTTTTTCCGGCAAAATCAAATTTTTTTATTCAAAATAGTCTCCTTCTGCTTCTCTTTTTGCTGGGTCCAAAAGCATGTCGAACGAGTGTTTTAGCACGTTAGCCGGTGCAAGCCTTTTAAATGGCCTCTACGTCTGCATAACGCTTTCCTTTCATGGGCAAATGCATTTTCCGAAAAGGAAGAAGTCGCACGGTGCCATATCAGGTGAATACGGAAAGTGGTTACTGGTTAAATGTGATTTTTGGTCAATTGATGCTCCTTCGAATGTTGGATCCAGAGCAATTTTTGGTCGTCAGTCAATTTGTGCGGAACAAACTGTGCATACACCTTTCGAAAGCCCAAATGTTCGCTCAAAATGCGATAAATCGATGTTTTGGAGATGTTCAATTCCATTTCCATGAATTTATTGTTGGCTCTTTGTTCGAAGCTCATTTTCGCACCGAAAACATAAGAATACTGACACTTAAAACGCAATAACTTCACTTCAATCCAGTCGACATATAGATGGTGCCACCGGAGGGCACTAGACTTAAAAAGTCCTGTTTACTTTGGAACACTCGTAGTTGCGACAGCGTGAGAGTATCATTTTGACATGCAACATTCATACACGCGTACTTATTAATATGTTAAGGATATTTCGCTTTCAATATCATTATGCCGTGAAATTTGGAGGCCTAAAAATAAGTACAAATCAAATTTGTATTAAATTTGCGATACCCTCTAACGGTAATGTTAAACAGAACTGCGTGAAATATCGCAAATTTCAAGTGAGCTACGCTTGCAAGCATAGACTTTTGCACAACCCACCACAGAGTATTGTGAAGCGTGGGTTTGCTGGCTGTTTTAGTGTTCATGCTTTTATTTAGTTTGAAGTTGGTGTAGCAATTTCGACTTTTTATCATAGTGTAACCGACTCATAAGTCTTTAATAATACATTTCTATACTCTTGCAACTTAAAAAAAAAACATTATTTTCTTGTTTAATGGCGTATGTTTATTACCATTCAAAGGAATGTGACCATAAACCAAACCAAACCGTTGTTTTTTCTGGATGAAATAGCAGCTCTTGAATCTCTTCAGGTTACTCTTTGTCCCAAATGCAAAAATTTTGCTTAGTTACATACCCATTGAGCAAAAAATGGGCCAAATCTCTGAACAAAGTTTGGCACGAAACGTCGGATTTTCTTGGAACTTTTCAAGAAACCATAAAACGAAGCCAGGCTTCAGATCCTGTACTAGCTGTATTTTGGAATATTTCAATTTTGATCACGACATAAAATGCGCCAAGTCGTCCGACTTGCTGCGAACGGCGCTCAATCGGCTTTCCGCGGTCTTCGTGTATACTCTTAGCTGCGTCTAATATATTTTCTTCACTGCGTACAGAACGTGGTCTATTCGGTCGAATATTATTCAACAATGAATGCTGGATACGCTCAGTAGGCCGATTGTGGTGAGCATAAGTTGAGCGAAGCGCGGTAAACACATTCTTTGTACAAAGTGCATTTTCGTAATAAATTTGAATGTCTTGGGAACGTTGTTTAGCCGTCAGTCTTTTCACGATGAAATGTCAAACCATGCTGAACAAAAATAACATTACAGTTTGACACGATTTAGTTTTCTTAATTAAATATATTCATATGAAACTTTCACACACAAAAACTATTTGAAAATTTTACATAAGAAACTTATTATATTATTCTAATTTAATTTACAATATTTTATTTGTAAAGCAGCGGTTGATGCTGCTGGTCTGCACTCCTTGACTTGTTCCATTTAACTACACCACTCTACGTACTGTTCGAATATTGTTCGAATTAGATATAAGTATGCATGCAGTTTTTGTAGTTTTTTTCAGAGGTGTAATTAAAAGGCACGTCCGCTACTTGTGGACTTTTGACCAACAGATTCCACTTCCACATACCACTGTGATCAAATTGAAAGGTGAATTTTGTCCATTTCATCTCCTTCAAAATAATCCCCTACCGCTGCAATACACTTATGCTAACGAGTTTTCCAGTCATCACAGCACTTGGAAAAATCCTGCGTCGTGATGGCCATCAGAGCCTTCTTCGATTCAGCTTTTATATCCTCAATTCAGTCAAAACGGTGTCCTCGGAGTGTTCATGTGAATTTGCTGAATAACCAGAAGTTACACGAAGGTAAATCAGGCGAATGCGCATGTGTGAAGATGTGGCGAAATGATCACGAATAACCAATGCAGTATGAGATGGTGCATTATCACACTTCCTTCTTCAATAAATTCAGACGTAGTAAAAATCGTAGATATCGCTTTTAGAGCCTCACAAAACGTCACGTATCGCAAATACTAATGATCATTTTAACGTGAAATTCAGCATAGATGTTACTAAGAGTACTGCCAACTTACAGAAAAAAAATTTATCCATTCGAAAAATACGCGAAGTATAAAGTAGAAATTCAATTGATCACAGCGGTATGTTTTTATATATATAAATAATCAGGATAATGAGACGAGTTGAATTCCGAGTGACTGTTTGTCTGTTTATATCGTTATGAAATCTTAATCTTAATCTCTTCGACGCAATTTAATGTGTAAGGTTACTTAAATATTTCCACTATGTACTCTGAAAATGTACGAAATTCTCGCCTACATCCCACATAAGAAGTTTTTATTTTTCTCTTTGAAGTATACAAATCAAATATTAATTAAGTTACCAGAATAAAATGTTGCCGAAAAAGTTCCCTCAACCCCAGTTCCCAGTGCATATTGCTGATTTTTTACCAAACATATCGGCCAATTTTCACGTCATTCCGTGCTGTGGTCCGGAGATTCTACGAGTACATAACGACAGAGTATTTAATTTTTAATATATAAGTTAAACAACTTTGGTTTTTGATATGAGACAATTTTAGGCAGAAAAATCTTCTTCAACGTTAAGCATTTCTTTTCAAAGGTCATGCTGGAGTTAGGTTACGGGATGAAAGGAATTCCAAATTTTATAAAAGAATCCTCGATTTCGATTTCTATATTAAATAAAAGATATTCACTAAAAGTAGCGTTTTTTCTGACAGTAAAATGCATAAACCGCATGAATTGTTTGCAATTTAAAATTTTGCTTCCGCGATTTTGATGTAAAGGCAAAAAAATGTATTTTTGTCGAATCTACGCATACAAGTAAATAGTTTTTAAGTATAGTTTTTTAATTCAGTAAAGGAAAATGCAAAAATTGCTAATTAACGGTTAGTTATTATTGATAAAATTTAATTAATGAACCATAATGCCGCGAGAAATAGAAATGCACTGTTCATGTCGGATTCAAAAACATCAGAAGCAGCGTATTGTTAGGAAGTTACGATAAAATTAAAATAACTATATTTACAAATTTTGGGTTAGGAAGAAAAAGTAGTGTCCTATATGCCAAAAATAGACACTTTACATTGCTATGGTTTTTGGCGCAACACTGAGAAATAATAATAATTAATTTAATTCGCTGGTATTAAAAAACTTTTACTAATTTTTTTTACCACAAACCACCGTGAAGGTGTTACATTAGATAGCAAGGCGCAATGACGCAGCTTTTGGTAGCTACAAAAATGAATTAGAATGAATTTGCAAAAGGAACACGAAATTTTGCGCTAATTTGTAGTAATTGCATAACCAATTTTCCTTATTTGGTTACTAATGCAATTACGAAGGCATTTTTTTCTGCAAGCTTGCATCATAAACTTTTTTATTAAATTTTTGTTTGTTAATAATTACAACAACAACATCTAAAACTTGTCAAAAAAGTGCCAAGCGCATACAAATTACATTTATTTTATTTAATTGACGACAACACAAATGCATTAGAGATCAATACTAAATAATTGTGTGCATTGTTGTGCATGCTTCGCGTGTTTTTGAAATTTTTGTTTTGCCAAAACTTTACAAAAAAAAACATTGCAAATTAACCAACAAAATTGTTGTACTGTATTTATGTAATGATCCCATCGTATCCGTGTACTTTTTCACCAGATTTTAGATTTCGCTAATTCGCCGCGTTGGTAATTAAATTGCTGTATTATAAGCGTAATTAATTGGCGTTTTGTTGGCAATATAGAAATTGCGTTTGTTTTGTGCGCACAATGCTCATACGCCATGTACGACCGAGCAGCACTGGCAATGCTATGTGCTCGCAGGCGCACTGTTATTGCCCAGCAGCGCAGCGCATGCATAACTAATGACCAACGTGTGTTTTGCGTTGAATTTGTAGTTTTTGTTGTTGTGGTCTAATTTAATTTTTTCCGCGGTTAGCAATTCATTAAAGTTTATGTAAGTAGTTAGCGGCTGAAAGGATTGAATTCAAAATATTTTAATGCATATAATGAAGTGTTGGTGTGTTGAGTATGTGCAAGCAAAGACTACTTGAAGCTAATACGCATGATGAACAACGGTTATTTAGTTAGTTTGTACTCACTTAATAAAAGTAAAATGTTTTCAATGTTCAAGTGCTTTCCAGGAATACAAAACTAGCGGCTTGCTATGTGGCACAAAATATTAGTTTGCTTTGTGAGCAAAATGTGGCAACATTGACTCATATTTTTTAGTTTCTTCTAAATTCCTCGCCACAAATAAATATTTGTGCTACTAGTCAACACTTTTATATTTATACTTTAATTGCCACCTGCCATTAGCCTCGTTTTCTTTACTAAAGTGCTTCAAAATAGCAAAAATGTCAAAAGCAAGAAATCAAAATTTATACTTTCCCACAATTTTCACACACTCTTGTTCCTTCTCAAGCACATGTGTACCCGAAAAAGTCCACATTTTGTTTATGCGCTGCCAAAATTGCTGCATGTACACACACACATGCGAGCTGTTGGCGTTGCTTGTTTGTGTTTGTGCAACTTTTATTATTTCTTGCTTGCTTTGTAAGTGCAGCAGGTAATTTATGGCACTCGAAAGCGCAAAGTTCAAATGAAATTATAATTCACGACACGCATTTAATGCAATGCAATCCGAAGCGCTCCTTCGCCTCCTTAAGCGCCCGACAATTTATTGTTAGCATTTGCGGGGCGGCTGTTGTGTGCGACGTGCCTGCACTGCCGATCATGTGCGATGACTAATGTGAAAAGGCTAAAATGTGCTAAATTAGTTTAACTACAATTTGGATTTTGTTTTTCGTAATTTAAAGTAAGGAATTATTTTGGGCTAGATTTATTATTTTTCCTCATTCAAAGTTAGAGGTTATTTTCGCTATGTGTTGAACGTGTGTAAAGATGCAGTTCAGTTGCAGTTGGGGTTTTGTGTGTAGCAGAAGTGACAGTTCAAAGCGAAATTGTAAGTTTTAGGCTTTATATTGTGAAATAGCGCCATTCTACAATTATCTCAAATGGGTTTAATAAGAATTAATCATTCACTTGTGATCTTCAATTATGTGCCTTCAGAGCATTAATTTCGAGTATGTGCTGCATAACTAAAACATAAATTTAATTTTAACAAGCACGAATTCCTCCTTTGATTATATAAATTGAAACTTCTACTTACCTTTAAAAGAAAAAAATTCAACTTTTTTTAAATAAGGCACAACTAGCTTTCTAGCAGCAAGCTTTAGTAATAGTGATAAGAAGAGGAAGATAGTAGAGTCGTAGAAAGATAAAAGAAAACTGTAAGTAAAAGAGTATTCAAAAAGAGAGTATATAGTAAACAGATATAGGTAGAGTAAGAAGCAACCAAGATAGAAAGGACTTAAAAGCAAGAAAAAACGTTCGGTTGCACCGAGGTTATAATATCCTACACAAATGCAGAAGTTTCCCTACAAGAACCTTGATTTGTAAGTTTGTATAACAGCTAGATGATCCAACGTAAACAATTTATTAAGAGATTGCGTCGCTGTATCGGACAATAATCCATGCCAAATTTCTTGAAGATATCTCGTCAAATATAAAATTTTCCTAACAAGAACTTGATTCCATTCGATCAGTTTGTGTGACATCTACATATATACAAGGTGTGTTCCAAAGAAAACAGGACTTTTTGAATGTAGTGGCACCATCTCTATGTCGACTGTTTGCTATCTTTATCGATTGTCTAGTGAAAATTTCATAACATTTCATAGATTGGAAGTGAAGTTATTGCGTTTTAAGTGTCAGTATGTTTGTGCTATCGGTGCGAAAATGAGCTTCAAACAAAGAGCCTACATTAGATTTTGTTTTCAAATTGGTCAAACTTTTACCGAAACGTTTCAATGATGAAATAAGTTTATGGAGGTAATTGCTTATGCCGTAGCAGACTGCGCGAGTGATTTCAACGTTTTCAAAGTGGTCGTGAAGACATAAATGACGATCAACACGTGGGCCAATCAAAATCCGTGATCACCGGAAATTCTATCGAAACTGTGCGTGAATTCATCAAAAATCAGCCGAAATCATCATTGAAATGCATGGAAATGGAATTGGACATCTCCAAAACATCGATTTATCGCATTTTGACCGAACATTTGGGCTTACGAAAGGTGTGTGCTCGGTTTGTTCCGCACAAATTGACTGACGACCAAAAATTGCTCAGGATCCAACATTCGAAAGACGCTTGTGACCGATTATTTGACCAAAAATCACATTTTAACCATTAACCACTCTCCATATTCACCTGATATGGCACCGTGTGACTTCTTGCGGAAAAATGCATTTGCCCATGAAAGGAAAGCGTTGAGACCATTCAAAAGGCTTGCACCGGCATACTGGCGGTCATACCGCCCAACGAGCTAAAACACTCGTTCGACATGCTTTTGGACCGTGCAAAAGTCCTGTTTATTTTTGAACGCACCTTGTCCTATATTAGTAGTCTGATATTGGCATTTCAGACAAATTAGTGGCTTCGTAGTGAGAAAAAAGAGTGTACAGAATTTTAGACGAATATCGCGTATATATAGACGGATATGGCAAAATCGAGTCAGCTCTTCACGTTGATCATTTACTACATGTATACTTTATAGGGTTTCCGACGATTTCTTTGTGACAAATTTAGTATATCTTATTGAGGGTATTATGAAGTGTAAGGCTAAGAGAGAAAAAGAGATTGGGAGAGAGAGAGAGAGAAACAAATAGCGAAGTATAATCCTACTGTTTTTCCCATATTGATTCGAACTATTTTAGTTGTTTCGAATACTATCCAATTTCATGGAAAAAGTCGCAGATTATTTTTTAACTGCAAAAGTATGACTATCAAAGAAGTCTCCTTTCCTCCACGAAAATAATATAATGCCAACTCACCAATCCGGGTGTCGTGAAAAAAATAGTGCTAAAGAGAAAGTAAATATAATTATTACCGAAACAAATGCCAAGAAGGCCTTTTATATTAGATTAAAAACATTCTACCTTTCATAACAGCAATTTTTTTTTGGAAATTAAATATTCACTCGCGTTGCTGTGACGTTAATTTATGATCATTTATGCTCATAAGTCTAACAATGTCTTATCTGAAGGAACTTTTGGCCTTTGGTTTCTTCAAAAGTAACTTAGGAATATAAAATTTAATGTGCTATTTGCAAACCTCAGCTTTTTTGGTATATAATTTCTACTCTATTCTATTATCTACTGAGAAAAAATTAAAAGTTAAACGATTTATCTAACATGCCTCATACGATTGTTACTTTGAATGTAATACTACTATTAATTTCTCTCATCAAATAAAAGTCAAAGTTTCAATGATTTTCAGCAATAATATTAATTTAAAAGAAGTTAGCAAAGCTCGTATTATCACTTTAGTTTCGGTAATAAAATTTTATTATTTTACTAAATCAAATAAATACTCCTTCACAACTTAACAATTCATTACAAGCCGCTGTTTAATATCTTATCATGTTCGCAATGAAATTCAAGTGAATTAAGCGCTAAAATCATTTCGCTCAGCCGAAGTATTAATTTAATGCAAATTTCACTCAATAACTGCTCGATTATTGCGACGATAGTTTTATATCAACAACTTTATGGGCTCACCAAGTGAAAACACAAACAAAAATGCACACATATTGTATATTTGTGTGTGTTTGGATGTATGTGAGAGTGTGTAGAGCGCGTGCGGCCATATATCTAAAAGAAAGTGGCCACAACTCCCCGCAGAAGGGGTTGTCACTTTACAGGGTCATTAAAAGTTTTCATTGCTATAATAAATTGAATTTTATGCGATAACATAAAAAGTCGAGAGAAATCACTTACCTCGAAGGGTCGCTCGGTTCGCTGTTTGATTTTGCTGTCGCCTCACTTTGGTTTTCAGTTTCGTGTCGCTTGTTACTGTGACATGTTTTATTTTGAAACACATGTGGAAATTAATGTTTGGTTGATAGTCTTCGTGCGTGTTGGTAAATGTTGTTAAGACTTAGTTGAGGAGGCAGTTTGTTTTTTATATGACATAAATATGTATAAAGATCGTAATATAGTTGTTTATGGTTAATACTGATATATAGTTATAAAGAAATAATTACTTTTACATAAAATATATATGCATTTTGGTTTAATTTACTTCAAATGACTTTGTTTGAACGTCTTCATTTTTTTTTTTGTTATTTTTCTGGCGCTTTGATCCATTTCGAAGTAAAGGAAAAGCACAGAGACTTCAAATTAGTGGGAAATCTTTATTACTGTTACGTCTCAGATGACCCATACGTTGAGTCCAATTTTCAATGACTCGTTCGAGCATTTCATCTGCTAACTGGCGCATGACACGTGTGGTAGTTTGCTCTAAGGCCTAAATCGAAGCGGTATTGTCCACATAGACTTTAGACTTAATATATCTCCACAGGAAAAAGTCTAACGGCGTGACATCATACGATCTTGGTGGATAATCGGACAGCCTAAAACTTAAAATTATTTGTTTACTGAAGGGTTCTCTCAATAAATGCATTCATAGATGCGATGTGTGGGAAATGGCGTCGTCTTGTTGAAACTAAATGTCGCCGAGATCATGGCTTCCATTTTAGGCATTAAATAGTCAGCTATCGAGGCACGATAACGGTCGCCATTGACGGTTTCATTCTCACCGGCATCATTTTTGAAGAAATAATTTCACCGGCCCACAAACCACAGCAAACCGTTGTTTTTTCTGAATGAAATGGCAGCTCTTGAATGGCCTCAAATTCTATTTGTCCCAATCGCGGAAATTTTGCTTGTTTACATTCCCATTGAGTCAGATATGGGCCTAATCTTCGTGTATACTCTCAGCTTCGTTTGCTATATTTTCTTCACTTGTAGGGGTACCAATAAGTGATAACTTTCTGGAGTGATGGTGGAATAAAGATTGTCATCTTCGGATTTTTGATAGAAGAACTAGATCAGAAAATAGTATTATTCATTCCGCTAATTGTCAATATTCCATGTGGGAATGTGAAGTGAAAACATTCAGCACTTTCTTCTTCAGCTTACAGCTGTTAATAGATTCGTAAGTAATAACTTCGGCGAACCTGGCAAAATAGCCCGAATTGGCATCTGCAGCATTAACAAATTTCTTGATTTCTGGGTTTTTTTTTAATACTTCAGGGTATTTAGGTATTACAATAGACCGGCGTTCTCTACTGTCCAAGTGAGATATGTTTTTGGAGTGACCTTTAACACTACCTAACTTAACTCAAGTATCAAATAGGTTTTCCTTCGAGTAAATAAAGACTTCTCTGGAATATTTTGACCTTCGGGTAATTTTGGAGTGAGAGGGGCCTGCAAATGTACCCAACCAGTGGTGAACAGTACACGTTTCATAGAAGTGTATTTTTTAACCGTTGTCTATTGATTATGAAAATAATAAATTTAATCCTAATGGAAATAGTTCATTATAATTACAGTTGAGGATAAGAACCTTAAGTTTCTACTATGCTAATTGCAGTGATCGTCGAATTGTCCACTTCAAAAGACTAATGGTTTTATGAGGTCACGAAAGATTAGTGAGTATCTGAATGAAATTGTGCGGCAATTTTCCATATTTCGTACATAATATGAGGTGATGTTACATCTTCTTAAAAAATAAGCCAATGCATATTTAATATCATGACTGTTTGCCGCTTGGAAGCGAAAAGTAAGGGGAGATACCAAGGGCAAAAAGGACTTACTTGTATAATGTTGAAAAAACTTCTAATACAAATGTCTTCATCTTCTGTGGATGAGATAATATAAATTGCCTGTATTTGAAAGAGAGAAAGAAAGAGAGAGAGGGAGAGATAGAGAGAAAATTGCGCTTGCCGGGAAAGGAAGACCAGCTTCTCTACGCCGTTGTTGTCATTTGCAATGAAATATGATGCAGGCGAGATGAAATTGAACGCCAACTAAGCTGCTAGACCGACTATGACCTCTGCACAATCTCCGCAGCAAAGACGATTGCATAAATTTTCATAACCACATCTGGCTAAGAGACACAGAGCTGGAGGCGTGTGTTGGATGGAGCCATGAGTATGCTGCGCCGAAAACTTTTGACACGCCAAACAATGTTTCATATTCAAATATGCACACATACATGCATGTGAAAGCATGATGTTCCGTTATTTATGCCGTTAAGTGCATTCTTTAACAATTTTCTGCTTTGTGCTCTCTTCCAATCACTCAGCGCATCAGCGGCATGCATATGCAAAGTATCGTCGCCCCGGCGCGCGTTTTTTATATGTTTGGGCAGCCGTCGAAAATGACATGAAAAATTAAAGAAAAATTACAAACATCAAAGAGCGAAATGGATGCGCCCAGTGAATTTTGCAACAATGTTGCACTTCCTTTATTGCAGAACGAACTCTCATACCGTCTGCCACATTTTACATACTTGCCACGCTGGTAAAAGAGGTGTTATGCCAAAGTGTGCAAATCGTGAAGGCCTCACACCTGCGCGCGGCCAACGAGTGTGAGGCGCCACCGCGCCCCTCTTGAAGCTCGACGCTTTTACCATTTATGCAGCTTTTCGATGACTTCAACGCGCCTCGTCATAACCGCAACACGCTTAGTTGTGGTGGTGTTGTACGTTGGTTGCTTGCTGTTATTGTTGTTGATGCGCGCCGGCAAGCGCTGGGCGCTGGGGTAGCGCGTGTCGCATTGGGTGTCACATTGTTGCTGGTACTTTGCCTTCCGCCTGGCAGGCGGTGACACGCGGCTGCCAACGCGCAACGTTGCAGTGCAACCAGCTCAATGACTATCCATTATGGCGAGTGTTTTGTATTTGTTGTAATTGCTTTTGTTGTTGTAGCTGTTGATTTTCATGTTTACTTTTGCTCTGCGGCGCTGCGCTTTTTATTGGTTTTCACTGCAGTTGAGTGTGCTGCGATGCGGCAAATGCGACTTATGCGCTATAAGCCGGGCCAAATGCGAGCGCGTACACACACACACACACACACACACTCGCACGCGCCAACATAAGCGCACACATTCAGCTGCACGCTTGCTTGCCGTTGCATTCGTGTGTCAACGGCGTTTAAAGTGCGCGCTTAAAGCAGGGTGAGTGCGCTGCGATGGAGCGAACGGCTGACAGTCACCGAATGGGGTTGAGCGAACCGCGGTGTGGTGGCGGTCGGTAACATGCATTAATGGCGTAAAGTCAGCGGCGCGTAAAAAAGTCATGAAACATCTTAAAAAATTGTTTGGGGACTTGGGACAGATTTTTGCTCGCTGCCAACAATAATAAATGTTGGCATTGTTGTTGTTGGTGTAATGTTACATTTATATTTTCAGTATGTCATGGCGAAGGCGCGTTGCACCAGCGCCAGCAATGGCAGCAACCGCAGCAGCAGCGACACCCAAACGAGCAACCTCGACTGCAACAACAAAAGATCATACAAAAACAAATAAAAGGGAGTATAATACGCCGACAGTCACGAAATGAGGAAGTTGGAGGAATAATGAAAATGACAACGGCGGTAGGCGCGTTGCGCTTTGGTCGCGCGTTGGTCCTGCTGTTATGGGCGGCAGGAGGCTTAAATGAAATTTATGTTGCTGTTTTTGTTGCTTGCACCCGTTAAGAGTATTCGCAAATGGCTCGCAATGTAATGACAATTTTTCATATTTATTTTTATGGCTGTACACTTGCACGCACATACATACATACATACGAATTGTTTTTGTTCGCCTCGATTTATGATTCGGAAATGTTTCTTTAAAATTAATTTTCGTAATGCCGACAGCATTGCACCGGTTTAAGGCCGCAAAAGCAATCTTTTCGTTTATTTATTGCAAATTTTCTGACTCTGGAGCCAGGTTGGACCTTTAGTGAGTCTTCTACTGATGGGAATATAAATCAATGTTGTCAAAGGTGTTTTGCAATAACATTTGTAGCAATGTCTTTTCAGATCTTTCAGTTTATGAAAGTTGCTCAAATCTTTTCTTTCGTTTAAATTTTGATCTTCTGTTTTTTCTCAGTCCGCCTGAATCGTGGTTTGTCTGCGATCTTTTTAAATATCATTCAAATGACTTTTCGATTTACAAGAAAACCAGTCCACTTTGCTTGCATTGAAGTTATGATAGATACCCTTTAGAAATAAAAAAACTAAATTTTTTAAAAAGTTTGGGTGGCAGCTACATCCCATATCGGTTCTCTCTGGGCAATGCTTTTTAGAGATTTTATCGTTCCTTTGGAAAATAATGTATTCCACGTTATATGAAAATATCTTGTTGAATAAAAAGTGGCATGGCATTTAGTTTGTATGGTAAGTATATGCTTTAGTCATCCGACATCGGTGGTTCCAACAAATGAGAAGCTTCTTCGGGTAAAAAAGATATGTCTACAATTTCAGATCGGTATCTCAAAAACTGAGGGTTCAGGGGGTGAGTAGTTTACGCATATACAGACCGACCGGCAAACAGACGGAGTGAGCTATAGTAATTCTCAGAAGAACTTCCGTGGAGCATGATATCATCTTATTTCATAGATATTCCGTAAATGGGATTTTACTTTCAAAGTTTTTTTAAACATATCCTCGGTTAAAATTCGCGACTCCCCGCTAAATGCTATCAAACGCCATTTGCAATCTAGCAAAGTGGAAACTCCGTCGGTAGATACCAAAGTAATAATTACTTACCTTCAATTGTTGGAGGAGCAATGAATATGCTTTTTCGTAGCTCAGCAAGAGATGAAGTTGATATGTGGCGACGAGAACGTTTCCATGGAGGAGCAGGCACGCAAACAAGGTGAGGAATGGTACAGCACCACGAAAGCTAACCTGAAACGTCTGTGCGCAGCTCATAGGTAGCAGACATTGCGAACTACCGGTCAAGACTCACGTGCTCTTGTACCGGAGATGTTCCTGAGAGCCCTAGCTAATATTGTTTAAAACTTTTTTGTCGCATTTCATAAATTTATTTGTTCTGTTCACTTTTCGCCAAGCTGCATCTGCAGATTATTGCTTTAATTTGTGTTTACCATCTGATCAAATTTGACCCGGACTGATTAATTGTCCTTAAAATCGACTCCTGAGCCAATGCAAGATGTTAATGCTTGCTTAAAGTTTTGGCTGCGATGCCGTTTAGTGCTTTAAGCTAATTTTGGTATTTTCGGTTTCGGCTGGTTTTTGAACCGCCATTTTCCAAGAAGATTGTTGGAAAGTTTCGACGTCGTATTCATAAATTTCCTGATCTCCTTACCAGTAATCTTGCGTTTCATGAATAAAGGGTCCTTATTCGTCGTCAAACATCTCTTTTGCGATCTCTCGATTCTCCTTTCTTTGCAAAAGATTTAGGGTACAAATCTAGTACTGACTCGTTTCATACCTGAAACTGTAACCAAACTATGTTGGGTTGATCTTTAAGATATATTGAGGTCGTGTGCTATTTCGACGATGTCAACACGACTCTTTTCAAGCACTGTTTCGTTTTTAGATGTTACCGTCATTAAGAGATCTGGATGGAGGACTTGTATTCGACTTTTTGATGACTTCATGACCTTTACTGAATGCTTTGTGTCACTGAGATACTGAGGCTCGTGATAATGAAGACCACTCAAAACATCTCTGCTACATTTTCAACTAGTCTTTGGTCGTGACTCCATTGGAAACACATTTCTGGAAAACTCGTTGTTCATTTTCAATAGTTACTACGTAAAACAACAGCTGCGAAACACACACCAATTGACGTAATGAGAATAAACTTCACACGAACATAAACAACGTTGTCCCACTCGAGAAAAAAAGTTGTATGGGTTATGTTTACCAATCTGGTGTCGAAATCCTTTATTAGCAATATAAACTAACAATATATATATTCTCACATCTGAATTCTATATTTTTATGTTGGCAGAAATGTTAAGCAAATTGCCTTGAAAATAGAGAAATGTTTAAAGCAAAGCGGATAACTCCTTTTGACTTTATTTGATTTTTTTGAAGATGGAAATCTTTACCATATAACCCTTTATTTGGCTTTCATCAAAGATATTTCAGAACTGCAAAGACAAATGTAACGTAGTTTTGAGGTTACAGGAAACTTCATATTCATAATACTAGTACAGTGTCTTCCAATTTGAATTGCGTGGTAAATTAAAAGGGCATCTTGAGAAAGGAATAAGTTCCAAGAGGACGCTCTCTTATATCTCATAGAAGAGATTTCGACAACTAAATAAGGCCGATAAATGATTTAATAATTTTCAAGAACTTCAAGTAATATAAGGATGAAATCAATAATATACCGCGCGGAGGGTACTTAGTGCCTAGCAGTTGCTTCGATACTACTCAGGAAAGCTACCAGAGCTTCGCAATGTCATATAAATTCTGAGTTTAATTTTAGCATTTATTCGCATTTTCACAATAGAATCCATCCTTAAGCCTCTGAAAAAGTTTTGCGAACTAACTACATAGGTACATTGGCACCGAAAATGTTAGCCAAGTTATGCTTACATACTCCAAGATAAACATCATTTGTGCAGACACACAAAAATAGAGCACAGAGCCAGAGCCTGATAGCATATTGATGGGTTTCGGCATTGACATTTCGTCGGTCGTTGACAGTTAAGCGGCGCATCGGGATTGCCGATACATGACTTATGCAGGCGGCATGACACAACTCACAACTCTCTAATGACTGTCACAAGCAGCAAATAAACATACGCAAACAAACCCGCAATATTGGAGCGAGAGAGTGTGAGAGTGGAAGGAGATGGGTGATTGTGGCACCTACCACTTGGTCTGAGCCATGGAATTTAGGTAGCGCCAGCGTTGGCGTCGTAAAGCGACGAGCTTGCTGATGACAGCTGAATACAAGATGTCGCTATATATAATACTTACCGTTATATTTATGTATGTTTGCTGGCCATTGAATTGGCTGAACGATGGCGATGGCAAACGTACGAGCATTGGCACGCTCGGGACTAATGTATATGGATGTCGCTATGAGCGCGCTGTGCTACGTGTTTAATTTAAACTTTTGCAAGAACGCGAAATAAGCGTTACCTGGCGTTGAAATTGCGCTCTTAAATATATAAGTGCAGCATTTCGTATATTTCGCTGAAACATGTCATATTTTGGGCGTGGGGTGTTTAGAATATTAGTGAATTTAAATTACATAAAAGTGTGTATGTAAGGCATGAGAGTGAGTATCGTTTCAAAGAAGAACATAGTTTTTGGGGATAGCTCGATTTTATTATTAAACATTCTCAATTCGAGAGCGATATATCGATAATAGTGATCTTCCAAGTTCATGTTACCATTTTGTATTGTGCTTGTCTAAGTCTCAGGGACTTGTTACCATCGTTCTTTCAATTGAAGTCCGAGTACAAGAATTCGGGATGATTACTCAAGTTTTTGTTGCAGCAATACATAAATACCATTGTTATTGTTGTATCTATTATCTAGTCCCTGCTTGTGTGATTAGATTCGAGTTGGTTGTCTGCGAAGTCATCCATAGGCAGGCCTAGGAAACGAGCTGTTTCTACGAATCGAACTATAGGGATAGGGGTGTACCAAAAGGTGGTTAGAATCTTGCGGAAATCTTTACATACTGTAAATATATTTGATATGTCTGGGTCGATTCCGGATAAGCAGCAATCCAGAACGGAGTTGCGCAAGGGGGATTTTTGTGGATGGTGGTTTGACTCTAAACTCATTAATTCACTAAGAGGGAGTGCTGATGTCTCCGGTGTGAATGGAAGTCAGTGCGCGTTTACAATTTTTTGCGCCCGAGGTCTGGTCGACGTACTATTCGATGTTGTCGAGTTAACCAAGTTTCACCAGGGTTGCAAATTTCGTAATTAAAAAATTTTAGATTAAAAAATAGACTTTGATTTTTTAATTCCAAAACCAATAAATTTTTTAATGCGGTTTGTAGTGGTTTTCGTAACTTTAAATGAAATAAAAATTACAAGTTTTAATTCCTTACAGAAATTTACCGCCCACCAACGTTATTTGAGTGTATAAACAACAGCAGTTATTTGCTTATAATTACGGTGTTGTTTAAAGTTGTTTATTCTTCTTTCAATCTAATCAAATTGAGGTCGCCGTCAAATGGCAGCTAAATGAGCTCATCTTCTCCACAATTGAAAAGATCATTTATGTGGCATGTGGCACGCGGCGCTCGGCATATGGTCGCAGCCCCTCCACCGCCCCCGCGTGACATTTTCTTATTTAATTAATTTCTTCTGCAGCCGGTTTGCGGTTTTGATCTCAATTAAACGGCTGATTACTTTGATATTTTCTGCTTGCCTGCATCGATTTCAGGCGATTATTTCCAACTACCCTACACTGCGCCACACCCAACGGCCTACCGCAATGTAACACACAACACAACAGAGGCTACAGCGCGCAAAGCCAATATTCTCGGCGGCAGCAGCTGCTTTTGGCCGATTTTTCAGTCTCTAAATAATTTCTCACTTTTTGGGGAGCGCGAAGCGAAATCAAAGCAGCGGAAGGAGCGAAAAGCCAAGCGAAAGGACGAAAGCTGTAAAACATAGCAAAAGCATAACGAAAGCGAAGTACAAAAGCGCACATAGGCACACGAAAACAAATGCGCGCAGCCGTGACGATGAGGGTGCGGAGGGCCAGCGACGACGTCTATGGTGGCTGCGTCGGATTTTACGCTCGAACGGCAGCGCATTTTTTCGTAATTAACGAGTGTAATCACTTAATGTAATTAAAATGTTTGTGCCCCCCGCACTAGGTCGGGCAAAGGAAACGCGCTGGCGAATCGCACACACACACATACTTTTGTTTGGTATTAACAAATATGTTATAATATATGTATGTGTGTGTTTGATTGTTTTAACTTTAAATAATCAAAACAATTCTCGGCTGAGCGTTGTAGAGAAGGTGAGGCGGCCATTTGTTGCGGGTCCACATTTGTATGGCCTTTACTGTTGGTCTTTGGTGCAGCAAAGCGGAAAATGACAAAAACGCCGATTGAAAAGAAATTTGCAGCAAATAATTTATGCACTCATCATCATTACTAAAGCCATCGCACTCGCATTAAAATAAATTACACAAATCAATTAAGGTATTTGTTTTCTGGTTGTCGGTTTCTTTTATGATGAGGGATGAAGACAGCTTCTTATTCACCAGTCTTGAATAGTGATGGACATATCTAATTTTGTTGTAAAAAAACAAGAAGAATTGATTACAACAGATTTCTTAAAATGTTGATTTTAATCCATCAGTTTGTATGGCAGCTACATATATCATTCAGTGACTCGATCCGAACAATTTCATCAAATATTGCATCAGTGCTTTATACAATAATCCGTGTTACATTTTTTTGAATATATCTTTATGAAATAACCCTATTAACAAACCTATCAGTTTTATCTTATTTTATAATCTAGTGAATGATTTCTGTCTTCCCGTTCTTTAAAGTTTCCTAACTGTATTTAAATTTTTTTTTAAACATTTTCGATTTTATACTTTTCATGGAGTTCTAACTTCGAAAGACTTCCAGAATTGCGTAATTACTTTTTCTTCTCTTTAACTTTTTAGAAATGATCTTCTGAATATCTGCTTAATCTTAAATATTAAGTTTGCAATATTACCCTTCTGTACTGAGCTCTCATAGCTCGATTTTGAAGCTGTTTTCATTTCGTATTAATATAAATGCTGATTTACCGCTGGAATAAAAATTCGGAACCTACCGAAAAATAGTATTTTTCAAAAAATTTCTTGAAATTAATTCCATGTATAAAGATATTTTTCATATAGTACATCTTCATGTAGAGTCTAAATATTACACTTTCTATAGATGATGAAAGCTAAGGCATCTTATATTAAATTAAGATAATGGAGCACGTCAAATATGCCAGGGTGCTTCGGATAAAATAACAGTTAGCTGCATTTCTTGAGGCATGATTGTTTTAACTAAAAGGCTTCAGATCGTATGCTCTTCGATCGATCATTAAAATACATTAGCAGATAGTTTTATAAAACTGGTATAAGTATTAAATATAGCATAAAACTAACTGACGTAAAAACGGTTTATAACTGTTAAATTAACTGGTAGTAATGTCTTCTACCAACAAGTGCAACTCATATTTTGCCAATTGCAATCCTAATTATCGTAGATAGTATTCGAAAGAGAGACCAGAGAGAGAGCGGAAGAAAACGAGGAGGGAGAAGGGTAAGAGAGAAATATAGTGTTTAACTTTAAATGGAATTTTAGTAAATAACTAATTTTCGCGTGAATAAATTTAAATTAGCGAATTTTAATAGTTATAATAGAGCATAAAATATCAGTTAGCAAAAAATATATAATAATATCAAATGATATGATAGTAATAAAAAGCTAACGGGAAGAAAATTGGTATAAAACTGTTATACTAACTGGTATAAACATGTTATCCCAACTAGTATAAAACTGCTATGCTAATTGGCATACACATAATTGTTATAAAAATTGGTATAAAACTGGTAAACTAACTGATATAAATATATTATTCAAATAGGTATAAAACTGTAATACTACTTGGTATAGACATTTTATTCCAAATAGTATAAAACTACTATACTAATTGTCATAAAAAAAATTGTTATAAAACTGTTACACTAATTAGCATAAAACTGGTATTTTTCAAACCTCGTAAGCATTTGAAAGAGATAGAGAAAGACAAAACAGCGAGAGAGAGTGGAAGAAAAAGAGAGAGTGTAATGTTTAAAAAATGTTACCTTAATACCAGTAAAAGCTTTTCTAATAAATGTAATTTCTTCGTCCTGTTGTCATCTGAAAAATGTAGAAACCTACAAATTTTCTAGCCGATATTGAAGAGCTAATCATAGTAGAGGTATGTTCGTGGGCTTGTCCTTATCTATCAAAGAGCGACCATTATTGGAAAAACTTTCTTAAGTTGGGTGTAGCATTGATTGAATCTCATGCTCCAATTACTGAATGACGTAAAACTGTTTACCGTATACTAGGTAGCTGACACAACATTCTTATGAGAGCGCAATGTAAATGAAAACTCACAGCCACTTTGGATTTTGTAGGATGGTTTAGGAAAATAGTTCTTATCAAACACTTCACCTGCCCAGAACCCTATAAACTTTAAGAAGATATAAATTTCTTTTGTAACGACTGTCTTAAATTAATAGTAAATGAAGTGAAAATGAAAACCATTTTTCAAAGCATATTTCATACTCGAAAACTGGCTGACCGAATTCACTCATACCGAGCTTAGTTTCCACAGTTGCTTTTGAATACCAGAGTATTCGCAAAATATAAAATTTTCATTAGACATCATCGTAAAATTAGCTTCATATCTCGATGTGGACTTACCTAATTAGTTGTGATGGAGAAACCGGTTTGTTTGCTTCGTCATAATGAAGGCGCCATAAAATGAAAGCTTCAGAAGAATGGCTAGCTGAATTGACTATTAAATGGCGCAGCATGCCACTGTCAAAATATTCAACGAAATGAAGTCATAACAAAAACGAGCGATTTCATTATTAAAAGTTCACAACAAAAGCAGAAATTCCGTAGGAACTCCGCATCCATTTTTACTACTTACTCTACGCTGCTCATTATTGCGGCTGCTGCTGCGTCGCCATCGTCCTCAGCATCATCGGCCATTGTCTGCGGCTATTGTTTGGTGCTGCGCTTGATTGTTTGCTTGGTTAGTTGGCTTTTGTGGCGCTTTCATTAACTGAAATAATAATAGCGCGGCACATTGGATAAATCTATTAAAGTAGCGATTAGTCGAGTGCATTGTTTTGTTGGCATTGCCATATTGATGTCAGCCATGCTGGACAGATTCTTCAAAACGACGAAGCACTTTACACACCCGCACACGGCTGACTTGTCTTTCAATTCCAGTTTGCGTTACATGCCATATCTCGTCGTTCGCTTTTTGGACGCAAAGCAGCAAAGGTTTGCTTAGCAATTCCATTGTTGATTCGCTTGTGTTATGCTTTGTTGCTGCATGATGGCATTTTGCAAAAGTATATTGACGCCGCAACCGATTTGCAATGACAGCGGTGCATCGGCTGATGTCCAGTGCATGCAACGCGTGGCGACATTTCCTGTCGAGAGTGTGGGAGTAAAAAGAGAAAATGGAGAGCAAAAGTAGCGGATAGCCGGGTGACCAACACCTAGCAATGCGGACCGACGGACCGACGGACCGCCGATCTCCTTCTCCGCTGCGCACATTTAGCGGGGCCTCAGCTTCATTATACTGAGCACAATGCGCCTTTGTCTATTTTTTGTGCCATTTTTGACTTCTAATCTTTGCCTCTTTCGGTTTTCGTTTTAATTTTTTACTTTTGTTTCACATTCGTTGCGCGGCTTGTTGTTGTACGCTGGTCCACGGTTGCGTGCGCGCCACTCATCGTGGTCGTTGTCGTCGCATTTCATGTTCCATTATTAACTTCCGTCCATTGTTGGTTACTGAAACGAAATTGTCGATTTCCTGCCTTGACCGGCGCCATACCCATCCTCCTATATGAGAAGAGCATGCGGGTGAGTGAGACTCCCATAACCATTTTAGTGTAGAGTGAAGCCATATTTGTGTGTGTATTAGTGGCTTTGTGCATTTTCAATTTAGTCCCCTGCTTCTCTCAACATTTCCTGGTAGCGCTTATGGTCCTGTACGCCACTTTTACTCGCTAATAGTCATTGTCTTTATTACGCCTGCCTTGTTCCTCCGACATGCGCTCATTTACAAATCTCTACATGTGTATACACATGTTCGTGGCAAAGTGGACATGTGCCCGAGGGCGTCGAGAACGAGTTAATGAACCTAATAAATTAATTGTAATGCTTGTTTCAGGAAAATTAAAAAAAAAAAAAACACAAATTAATTGAAAACGAAAATAAGTAAGTTATGTAGCTGGAAAATTGCTCCAAAGTCAAGCGAGAGTTGCAGCAGTTGAAGTACGGGCTGTTCAGGTGTACGTAGTAGCATATGCAGATGCCCATATGAAACTTACGATGGCTTGATTAGTTGTTTATTTCCTATATGTTGATAGTAGACGGGCACATAATTATTCGTATTATATTTAATGCCACTTTATCGAAATTTTTTTTATCGATATTTATTGATTTTTTTTGCCAAAATGTGTCTACTTCTTAAATATTAGGTGTCCCCAAGATACTTTTCAAGTCGCTTAGTGCTATGATTGATACTACCAGTGACTTAAATGATAATACATTTGATGATATAGATGATATATTTGGTGGAGAACTCGGTATATTATGTCTTCATTACGCTTTAATCATGCCTTATAATAATATGCAATGTTTATAAATACTCATATACACAAAATATTATCCCAAACGTAAGTTCGAAAATTTGAAATCAAAAATTCAGTCTAAATTTCTCTTCATAGTATCATATTTGCAAAAATAAAAATTATTTATTTTCGAACATGATTTCGAATTTTCGAAAATAAACTTTTAGCTTAAGTGTCCTTTTATCATCAAGTTTTTGTTGAAATTCAGATAAAAAAAAATTTTTTATGAACATAACTCTGAAATTTCGAATTTAAACAGCCACTCAAAATAATAAATACAACTTTTTCGAACATCGTATTTTCGAAAATAAACTTTTATTTTGAATTTCCGTTTATTATAAAATATTTGTTGACAAAAAAACTATAATGTTTTTTGAACATAACTCTAAAATTTCGAATTTAAACAGCCACACAAAATATGTTTTCGAACGTAAAATTTTTGTAGAAATACCATTTTTTTCGAACATAATTTCGTGAATAAACTTTTAGTTTAAATTTCCGTTTAATATCAACTATTTGTTGAAATACAAAAAAAAACAATGATTTGTTTCGAATTCTGAAATTTCGAGTTTAAACAGTTAGGTTCAACTTACAGTCATTTATTAGCAAAAATACAATACATACATATATGTATGTATGTACATAAGTGTTTCGAACATAACTATGAAAAATCGAAATTAAACTTCCAGCTGTTATTTATAATCAATTATGTGCAAAACCAACACTATTCAAAAGTTTTTCGAATTCAACTTCTAAAATGTAAAATTTAAGTCCAAAATTTCTCCATAATCACTTATTTGAATCAAACATATAGAGCAAATTCAATCAAACTTCTCTTTAACGCCTTTGCTTTGCAACCGACGCATAAACATGTACATATGTAGAATACATGTACATATACATATACGCACACATATGTATACTTTTAACTGTTATCGAAAAGTTATGTCACATGTCGAATTCTTACAAATCCCAGGCGATTTCAATCAAATTGAATTGCCACCGTATTATGAAGGGAGTCGTCAGTTCATATGCCGAAAGCACATCCAAGCGATCACATATGTATACTTCACTATGAACATACATGTACATATACAGACAGCCATGAGCGCAAACTAAAATTAGAATGCGAACAGAAGGCGCACAAACAAATTTGTGGCAAGTGCGAGTGTGTAGTGAGTGTGAGGTGTGACTGAACGCCACACACACAGACATAGCCACATGCAAATGGCTACACAAATGACAGTTGTAGTCCGAATTGGCATTACATAGTAGTTTATCCTTTCTCAACTATTCTAATTCTAATGTGATTTCTCATTTCTTCCGCTCATTCATATGCAAAAACTTTTTCCATTATTTATGTTTGGAATGTCCATGAATCGCGCACACACACGTACCACGTTGCTTATTTGTACGTGGCTTCTTTGTGTGTATGTGTGTGTGTGTGTACTGGGAAGAGTGGCAAGTAAAGGTGGTGGGGACAAAGGCGTAGCAATGTCTAAGCTACAAATGGCGCAGAGGAATTCAATTTATCATATTGTGCAATTTTGTCATTTTTCAATTTGTTGGTGTGAGTATGTGTGTGTATATGTGTTATTGTGTGAGTATGCAGCTCTTCATAACCGTACATCTCGAAGAAAGCGCAGTGGAAGCTGTAAAATTTCGATTGCAGTACAAATCGGAAATAAGTGGACCAAGTAAACATACTAACTTGTGAATACATGTAAATACAGTGTTGCCAAGCAAAGCTGCAAGAAAACAACTCCGGGCGCACATATTCTTATGCATATATTGGCAAATAGAATGCGTTATTAAAGTGCTTTTGTATGTATGCGTGCCGCACAACTACAAACAATGTTGTTTCTTTTACACACACACACAAGAAACACACACTCACATGCATGCTTATATGTTTATTTGCGCTGCTGTGGCATATGAAATTTTCAAATATTCTCACTTGCCACGCCAGCCGACGCAGCCGAGACCAAGGAACCACAGCAAAAATGTGCACGAAATCGCACTCGTTTCACTCATTCAAAACGCACATACGCACACACACCTACATACGTTTATATATATGATTTTGTATGCATTTGTATTTGTATTTGTGGAAATTGAAATGCATTGAGCGGCCATAAGTCGGAAAATTGCTGAAATTCGGTAGCCAGTGGTTTTTGCGAAATTCATATTATTTCAAAGTTATAATAATTTCGGTATAAAATTCACACGCACACGCACGCACGTTCATGCATGGTATATTTATATCGAAGCGAATCAGTAAATCTGAATTCATTGTACGATTGCTGCTTGTTTGTGGGCGAAGAGATTGCACCTTTTTCGTCAATATTTGCCAAATAAATGCAAAATTGAGTTTAAAATAAAAAAAATCAACATAATTTAAGAGAAAGCTCCTTTTGTGCAATAAGCAAACGTGACATTGGGGTTTTGGTGAAAGTGAATTAAATGAGAAGATGAAGTATTTTTGTATTCAAGAGCACATAAATATTTATTTCTCAATACATTCAAGTTGGGTTGTTAAGCCTCAGCATTCATGATCTAAATTGATTTTTAGAAATTTCGGAAACTCTACGGAAGTGGCTCTCGCCTCGTATCACGTGACGAGTCAACCGTGCTTGACCTCTAACTGACTCATTTGTCGGATGGAGAATAGCCAGAGCAATGCACTGGAAAGCTTTGCAGATGATTGTCACAGTGATGTTGCTGATAATGATGATGATGATGCTGATAAGATAGTGATTATGATTATTGTGAAGATGATAATGGTGTTCATCATGATAATGTTGATGATGATGATTATGATCTTAAGATATTAATAATAATGATGGTGATTATGATTGTGATTATGATGATTGGGATGGTGATGATAAGATGGTGATTATTACGATGATTGTGATGATGATGATGGTAAGATGGTGATTGTGATAATGATGGTGATGCTGACGATGAGATGATGATAGGATGGTGATTATGATGATTGTGATTAAGATGATGATTATGATCTTTATAATAATGATGATCATTGTGATCGTGATGATGATGATTGTGATGATAATCATGATTAGAATGGTGCTTAGATGATTAATATAATGATTATGATGATGTTGTCGATGATTGATTATGGTATTGTTGATCATATTTGTGGTGATTAAAATTATGATGATGATGATGATGATGATAATGTGGTTATTATGATGTTGATGATTATGTTGATGTTGATTGTGATGATGATTATGATTAAAATGGTGATTATGATAAAATATCATTATAATGATGATGATGATGATGCTAAGAATGGTGGTAATGGTAACTACAATGGTGATGTTGATGATGATGGTGATCAGGATGATGATTATGATTTTAAGATATTATTATTATAATGACAAATATTATCATGAGCTTTATTGTGATCGTGATCATGGTGATGGCGATTATGATGATGATGCCGATAATGAATGCAATGGTGATCTTATATTAATTAAGTTGATGTTGACAATGATGGTCTGATTCTGATTAAATATGATGTTGTTGATCATATTGATGATGATGATGATGTTGATAATCTCAGTGGTGACTAATAAGATAATTATGATGACGGTTATTACATGATGATCATTATGGTGATAATGGTAATAAAAAATATACATATAATGATCATCATCATCGATGATTAAAATGTTGAATATACTAGTAGTAATAATTTTGCTGATGTTGTTGATGATCATGATGATACAATGAACATTAAAGGTGGTTGATGATACAAATTATAGATTTCATATTTATAAACATTACAGTAATAATGATGATGATGATCATAATGTTGAAAGTAGTTGTGATATTATTGGTAATGATGATGTTGCTGTAGATTATATAAGTGATGATTAATTGGATGACGTTGTTAGTGATGGTAATGATAATGATGATGATGATGTTTTGGAATGACGATGATGACACTCAGTATAGTTGGGATGATTATGATATTGAATTCACGGGTGTGTAACTTGAGCGCCTTAGTGAAAAAACATAACTTTTATAGCATTTAAGCTCAGGCGATCAATGCCCGATTGGTACTACTATCTGCTTTGAAGTCTCGTAACACATGAAGTAATATTTTTTAAAAGCAAATTTATATTTCCAAAAATTACTTTTCTTATTCTTCAGAGTCAACTTTTTGCCGTGATTTGGAAAAATGTTTAATTGGCATACATTTCAACAACATATCGGTCAGTCGAGGTAGAACTATGTTATGAAATAATGTACTCTTCATCTAATTCTTAAAAACATTTAGCAGGCCGCTATACATTTTTATACTTGGCGTGACAACGACCCCAAATACTTGCACTTACATCACATATAATACTTATAAAATCTGCCCAGGTAGGTCTTATACGATTTAAAATCGAATCTGTCAGCTTAAACTAGTTTCTAACTTGAACTCTCTGACACATTTTCTAAGCATTTATTTATCCTTTAGAATTAAAGCTCCATATCAAACTCCTATACCTTCCTAATCTGTTCTAATAAATAAAATGCGTGTGTATGTGCAATACTTCCTTTACAACAATTAAAGAGCGGAAGTGCAACTCTACGCTTTAAAGTAAGTAAAAGTTCTCCAATTAACACTCTCCGCTTACCACCTCAGCTGCCACACACACACACACACACACACTGACATTCGTGCGTGTGCATGTGTGTTGTTGCAATCACATTTCGCAAAAAGTGTTCGTGCGCAGTTCGTCGTTTTTACCATTCATTTGGAGATTTCTAATTCACTCACTGTGAACACACACACAGGCACGCAAACACACACGTATAAATGCTGGTGACCGTAGTGTCGAAAAAGCGACTGCATCAAAAAGAATTCGTTACATGTGTGGCAGCAGCAGCAGTTGCAGCAGTTGGTAAGCAGCAGTGAAGCTCACATTTCTATCATCGAAGCTGGATCGTCTACAAAATTGCCGATTCCTTTTATTGCCCTCTAATTGAATATCCACACATGCAATCGTTCCGAAAAGGTACGACATACACGTGAGTGTGTGTGTGTGCATGTGAGTTTCGTGAAGTGTTGCAGCGAGGACGCTGAGCGGTGGCAGGAAGTGCGCTCGAAACACCCACACTTTGCTGCGAGGCTTCAAGTGAGTATCTCATTCACTTCCGCTGAAATCAACACAAGTGCACCGCAAATTGGTAATTTGATGTGAAGTGCATGTCCTACAAGCATCAGTGGCGACAGTAGCCAGCCAAGCAACCGCAATAAAAACGGCAACAGCAACAACAACGCTGTCACGTTACAGTTGGCGTTGTGTTTTTGGCTTTGTTGTTTTGCTTTCGGTGTTGTTGTTGTTTTAACTGTACTTTTTATTATTGTTGTTGTATTTTTTGTTGTTGTTATTGTACCTTTTGTTGTTGGTATTGTACTTTTTTACGTGTGTCGTTGTTTCTGGTGCTTGACTGTAGCAGAAATTCTTTAGCTGACACATGACATGGCGTATGAGTAACATTCATTTTGTATGTGGCTTATGCAAGTGCACTAAGGGTGTTCCTAGCTACAGTGCAAAATTTTTCGCTTTTCATGCTCGTTTTTAGTCCTTGAATTATGAAAAATATTTGCGAAAAGTTTTAGCTCAATTATATTATATGTGGTTTAGAAGGCCTTAAGGGAGAAATGCTCCGAAGAGAGGAGCTAAGCTTGGATGGGGCCCGGAGTTAATTTCACTAATTTTCTAACCATCCGTAGAGCAATTTTTAAAGTAAACTTATTTGTGTTTGTTATACTTTCGAAAAAATTGTAAAATTCTCTATGGAACGGAATGTTACTCTTACGCCCCAACTACCAAATAATGTATGTTGAGTTAAGTGAAAATATTTCCCAAGATCAGTAGAAACTTGTAAATTACTACCAAAATAATTATAAAATATTGCTTTACGTTTAATATACAGTTATCCTCCACTTTTAAAAATAACAACCACCCTAATACAAAAGCATCTACAAGGATGGTGTATGTATGTATGTATGTATATGAACTTCCGAGTTGTAGTTGAAGGGACAGATTGTCGTACGCTTTAGTGGCGTTACAACCGCACCATCATTGTTGCTGTTGCTACATGAAATTGATTGTTGTGCTTGTTGTTGTTGCTGCTGTTGCGGTAATTAGCGTTGCAGCAACGAATGAATAACAGACTGTAAGCACAATGCGCCAGGATCCGGCTCGACGACGGCAAAACTGCGCTGCCACCAGTTCGTCGCCAAACAGCATGCTGCCTCAGCGCTCAATCAGCAGTGTCACAATGTCGACTGTTGCCGCTGCTGTTGCCTCAGCGCTGTCCAACGCAATCGGCTAATTACTTTGCAACTTGGCAATTTGTTGCTTTGGCCGAAAAACTAAATTGAATTCGGTTCGTTGACTGTCGAGTTGATTCACCCGCACAATGCACGCACACCCACACACACACATACACACACACAACCGCTTGCATATACTCATGCACACATACACAGTCATTCATCCCCTCATTTGGTCAGTCACCGTTCATTTCATAGTTTTATTTCACTCTTCCTGTGCCATTGAACTGCGGACCTGCTCCTTAGCCGTTCTCCTGCTCTGCCGGTCTGCCGCTCTGTCACTTGTCCTTATCTGCTGAAATGCGACTTTTATTCATTTCGACGTTTGCGCGGGCGCTCTCAAGTGCAAGCTCCTTCTGTCTCCAGTCGTCGTCATTATATATTTTGTATGTACGCGTGTATGTGCGTCTGTATGCGTGGTCTCAGTGCAGTGGCTGCTCATTGCGCTCGGCATCCGTTGAAATTGCAGCTTAGCTTTCCTGATTGCCTGGCGTTAAGGAGTGCATGTTGTGTGTATGTGTGTTTTCCATCTATCTTTCGTTGAATTACCAAAATAACTGTCTGTCTGCATGTATAGACCGTCTAAATGACTACTTGCTTCGGTTTGAATTCATACATATATACTCCTGAAGCGTTGTAACTATGTCGAGAGGCGCTGCAGCCTTCGTTGAGGTCATTCGAAGGCTTGCTTGATGGACAAAGAAATTGGTCGGTGGTTTACATACATACATACCTATTTATATCTACACTTCATTTATTTTGGAGTATATTTATTTAGTTAATTGCAATCCTCTCGGTTTTAAGTCGTTTAATTAGCTTTAATTAAGAGTGAAGGAGCTTCTATCCCAAACTCTCCCGTTCGGATTTCAACTCTAAAATTTTTAAGTTTTCGTGATCTATTGACAAATTTTTCGAGAAATTAGTTACAAATAAGACCAAAATTTATCTTAGGTTGATAATAATCCGTATTAAATATTCCTTTAATAAGTTGTTACTTTTTATACTTCAAATGTTCTCTCTATTAGTTATAAGGCGTCTAAGTGAATTATTGATCCGAGCAATCTCAGTTTTGACATATAGCCATACTATTAACAGAAACAGATTATTTTGGAATTTCTTTAATATATCTCTGACTTAGTTATACTTAGACCTACTGTTCCTTAGTAATGCTAGGTGGAAATTCAGTTTAAGTTGAGATGAAGTATTTGTTCTACAAAATGTCAATGATTTTTGCAAACTTTAAGAGCGATAAGATATCTAATTTTGCTACTACATCTAGTACCCTGAACTGAGAAGCTTTTAAATATTTAAGCCGTGTTCTAGATAGTGCTGGACAGAAGTATATTAGCGCCTCTTCCATGCCCTTCACTTTTTGCATGTATTTTCATTACTTCTGCCCATCTGAGTCGCATGTGATGCCAGTAGGCCGTCAATAAGCCAAAAAAGTCCTGCAGTCCCGTACGAGGAAAGGACATGTGTGTTTGTTTTCGGTGCTGCTGCACATGATCTTGACGATCTTGCATTCTTTCTCGCTCTGGTCCGTCCTGGTCAGACTTGTCTTTCGGCAATTTAATTGTGTATTGTTTTGATTACTTACCGTGTTTTCTTTATTGGTTCGGTAGCTAGACGAATATTTCTCAAAGGTTCGCAACAGGAACTGAGCTTCACATATTCGGTAACTGGCGAGTTGAATAGTCTTGTTCCGGTTTTGAATATTTTTGGCACTATACCTTTTGATTGATTCCTGATTTGAAACGTGAAAGAATTAATTGGAATTTAAAATTGTGTTATAAGATGCCTCTGGATGTCCGTATGATTCCCGTCCAGACTTCGGAAACAACAAACTTCAGAAATGCACTGACCGCCATTTACAGTAAAGTCATTAACACCTTCACCGACTCCCTCTCAGTGAATGACGTACTTATAGTCCACCACCCTTTGCAGACGAAAGCTCAAGTTGCCCCTAGAATCGGGAGTGACCCTTGCGCAGCTTCGTTCTGATTACTGTAGCAGGTTAAACTTATACTTATCCAGAATCGCCCCAGACATATCAAACATATGTATAGCGGGCAAGAAGTTCCGACATGACACTAACCACCTCTTTGCATGCTCTATTAACCCTACACATCTGACACCCCTCTCCTTATGGTCCGACCCCGCCGAACAGTACGTTTCCTGGGCCTACCGGTTGATGACCTCGATAACAACTTATCTAATCCTTATCATCCTTACGGGGATTAGGTAACCGTTACAACAACAACAACAACATATATGCTTCAAGCAAGTCTTGTTGTGGATCTTAGTTATGGTGTTCTTCATATGTTTACGATTAATGGCGTTTTGTGGCCCATCTGCAATACCAACCTTCCTTAGTTGTGAAGGTTTCATTAAGATATCGCAATTTTTACTCAAGTTATTGCTTGCGCGGACGAATGGATGGACAGACGTAGGAACGGACGGACAGACAGTCAACCGGATTTCAACCCTTCTCGTCATTCTGATCATTTATATTTATATATACACAACTCCATACCTATCGCAATTAGTTTTAGGTGGTTCAAACAACCAAAAGGTGAACAAAATTAGTATACTTTGTAGCAACATGTTGCAAGAGTATACACGTTTTTTTAGATTTAATCAAACTAAACCGAGAGGTCTACCACATGCTGTCAATTATGAGCATAAATTCGCCACAAGTCCACCAAACGATTCCCTATCCAGCACTTACATAGGCCTCTAAACGCATTAACAAGCATTTAACCCGAAGTAAGAGGCCGCACACACACTACATTATTTATTCGATGCGAATAATTCATAGCCAAAATAAAACATTTATATGGCATATAGGTTATGTTCTTGTAATGCTGTGCGTAAATCCTCAATACACCACCCCGGCAATACGCTGGGAGCTCTGTGACGGCCGTGAGCGTACATAGCTGTCGCCGCTGAGAATTGAGTGTCGCCCCGAAAATTATTTATTATCTTCGACGACGAAGACGAAGACGACGACAAGTGCTCCCCGGTGGGCTTTTGGCCAACTGCTTTGCCGTGCCAAACGGCTCGACCGGCTGCAATGACAGAAGCACACATACAAATATACAGTTGATATATAATCTAGTGTGTGTGTGTGTGTGTGTATGTGGAATGGCAACCCGTTCGCGCCAGTGAAGCGTACACTTTATAATTCCATAATAAATTTCTTTCCTACAATTTCCGGCTGTCATAATTCTCGTTTTTCACATACATAACTCCATCAGAGCGTAATAAATCGATATAAATTTCTTGTGCTTTGGCATTTTCTTATGCCAGCGATGCTCACATGCATACCACATGTACCACATCTGTGTGTGTTTGTCTGTGTATGTGACTGGTTACGTGCTGCCGCCGGACTTGGGATGGTGGGACGCCGCCAGCTTCGGATATGTCACTGAGCATTCAGCCATGTCACAGCACCGCACACACACACACATCCACGCACATGCCCAGATGTTTATGCAACCGCAAATACCTGTATGTATTTGTTTTATCTGCCCGACTAAAGCACGTCTATGCTTGTGTCTTCATACGTAAACATTTTCCAATTGATAAATTATTCGATATGAAATGCGTAAATTTTCGCATTTTGCCATTCTGTATTCGGTAATTCTGATTAGAGTATTGAGAGTAGTGGCAAAGGGGGCGGCAAATTGAAACCAGCATTCCGGCCCCAAATTACACACAAGTAGATTTATGTAAACATTTTCTGTGCTCAAACCCGCAACTGGTTTTTTGTCTCTGCAAACCTAATATAAATAAATGTAGAAATGCAACTTCGGCCTCATCTCTTGACATTTAAAATTTTTCTGGCGTTTTTGGAAGATACTTCTTGCTTGTAATGCGTGGCAGCACACCCAGTAGGGAATTTGATTCGTGTCACTTTAGTATTTTGGAGATTTTCTTTCGGGTTTGTGTAAAATTATATAAACTTATATGAAGTCTTAAAAAAAATTTCTCTATATGATATTCTTAGCAGGAGAACCTGCGGTTGATCAAAAAAATAACAAAATGGCGGCGATTAAAAAATTTTGAAATTTACTTCAAATTTAGGTCGCTTTTATCCTAGAATTTTCTTCTAGATTTTGTAATCAGTCAAGTAAATCTGATAAATGTGGTTTTCGGAAAAATATATGTTTAAAGAAAAACTTAATAAACTGTCTAAACTGAGTGGTAGAAAGCTGACACTCAAAAACTATTTGAGATATGAATTTATAATTTTAGTATGGTATCAATCGAAATATGAAAAATCCATCAGAAATTGTTTAATACATAATAGTGCCGGTCTTTAGCCTTTTGGTTATGGTTACCCTTAGGTTAAGTTGAAGTTTCAGATAAGAATTGGTAACAATATTCGTTAGGTTGGTTTGGGTCATTTGATCCTCTATGTGGATATGTCGTTAGGTTAAGTTGAAGTTTCAAAAACGTTTAGGTTAGGACATTCGTTAGGTCAGTTGGGGTCAATTGATCTTCTATGAAAATGTGTCGTTGGGTTAAGTTGAAGTTTCAGATAGGAATTGGTTAAGATATTCGTTAGGTTAGTTAGGTCAACTCACCCTCTATGTGAATGTGTCGTTAGGTTAAGTTGAAGTTTCAAAAACGATTAGAAAAATTCCTTCTGGGTGCCTCAAACTTCATGGCAAACTTTATATACACCATTCACTCTCGAAATAGTTCCACACTACTTTCGAAATCATTTGTAAATGATGCTGAAGTTATCAAGAAATAGGGAACCACTACTCTCGAAATATCTTAAGGAAAGTTTTGAAACAACTTCTAATCAAAGTTTCTTGTCGAACTAAGCTCAAAATGGTTCTCAAGTAGTTTCAAACTGGTTTCTGTAAGATCAAACTTTTGAAGAATTATTACCGAACTGGTCTAGGCAAACAAGTTCAAAATTTATTTCGGGATGAAACATAACCTATGACATATACCTGTTCTAATATTATTTACGAAAATAGTAACGAAACTTTTTGCCGATTATTAAAAAACCTCTAAAAAACCTTAAACCTTGATTAACCTTAAGATCGGACCTTTTTCTTTCTCTATATAAGCATTTAATTATACTTCGATACTAATTTCCAAGCAATAATATTATCTTTCATAATAGGAAAGTACATTATATACATGATATTATATAACTTTTCTACCAACTTACCTTCCACCACACATCAAAAATATATTAAACACTCTTTCAAGAAATTGTTTACGAATGATTTTGGTAACTAATAACGGTTTCTGTAGGGTTTGCAAATACTTACTTTCGAAGAACACGTGCTTGAACTCATCAAAGTCATCTGGCCTCTCTCATTCTCTTACTCTCCACCCATGTGTTCGTCTTCGTTTATACCTGGATCTCACGCATACATATATATTTTTGTACGTGTGTTTCCGGCATGTTTCTTTTATGTTTACCATCTTTATTTTGGGCTTAAAATAAAAATATGTAAAGGAAATTATAAAGCACACGTACACATACTTCGCTCCTCTTTTCACTCTTCTAAACTCTCTGCATTTTCCTTAGCATTTTCCACTTGAGCGCAGTTTACTTTGCTTGCCAAGTCTTGCTGTCGAAATGCTTTGATGGTTAATTTTTTCAATCTTCCAAAAATCAATCATTTCTCGGTTGTGTTTGTGTTTGCGCTTGCCATCCAAGGTCTCATGCCGTCACCGTAGTCGCCTCGATTACCATGACAGCCGCTGCGACTGTCGACTGTCTAAAACAAAAACCAAGCAGCTTGCGGCCTCCCGCCTGGTCCGGGGCATTAGTCGCTGTATCGTTGTGCTGTGTACCGTTTAACCACGTGCGTCCTTGTTTATTTTCTTTTGCCTCAGACCAGTATTTCCAACTCAATTGAACATTAGAGTTGCCGTTCGCCCCCTCTAAGCTTAAACAATCGTCCCTTCTGCCGCTGCGCTGGGTGTGTGTGCAGCCTACGGCAGCTCTGTTTGCTTAAAATTCATATTTCCATCATTCTGTATGTCGCTATGCGTCTATCTTTTTATCATTTTATGCTTCTTCATATTCATACATCTTCATTGCAAAGCGTTACATATGCCAAGTGTGTGCCTGTGTCTGAGTTTCTGTTGCCATTCGCCTGGCAGCAGTATCGTTTTGTATACTTTATGATGTCCATCTTCTTGTTGGTTTTCACTGGCCATGCCAGCCATTCGTCTTTCAATCGAATTCCGTCTGATTTCATATGCGATTTGTTTCGATTTTTATTCCTCTGTTTGTTGCTGTCCTGTTTTGCCAAAGAACGATTTGCAAGTCGACGAGGAAAGTAACCCAGTTTAATGTAGTAACAGTTTTACAAGGTTTTATGCTGTTGACTTGGAGCTGACGCATGAGCTAGGAGTTGATACTTATGCGTTCCCACGACCGCCGGGTCTAAGTAACCGTAACGGTCCCGGATTTCTTCAGGAATGTTTTATGCCGCTACAACAACAACAGTTGATACTTATCTCAAATCTATAGCGCTAATCCTTGATTTGCTTATTTGGAAGTACCTAATTTTCGATTAGCAATTATTTTTAAAAAATTTGTTATAACAAGATGCCTACAATTAGGCGCACTATTCATTCAAAACATTATTCAATTTCAATTTTACTTTTAAATACAAATATTTGTGCTTAAATCGTTAATGTTTTCAATCAATATCGCAGAATTTATGCTAAATGTAGGCTATTTGTAAAATTGTTGCCTACCATAAGGCGCATAGTTTATTAAAAAAAAGCGATTTCATTTTAAAGAAAACAGTATCCCCACGGAAATCGGAGATGTTTTTATAATCGAAAAATATGCTTCCATCCTTATAATTCTTTTTCAAAACATTTCATTCCATTTTTTATTAATGTAGTATAAGACCCTATTTTTTAACTCATATATTTTCTTCTCCCAATATTTTCGAGCATATTAGTAGAATCCCACATATAGCCAGATCTTCAACTAAAATATGGAAAATTTAGCAGTAAATTAGTTAAAATAAATTGTTGCCTACATTTAGCAGCGTTATTTATTTAAATATTCGGTTTCTAACTGAAAATTGGGAATAAAACGAAATCGGGGATCTTTTTTTTACTAAACGAAAGTGTAAGCTTAAATCTTGATCATTCTTTCAGTGATATTCGAAATTCAAATAATTAAAAAAAATTCGCCCAATGTAGGTTACGTGATATTCATGAGATCTAATTTAGTCAAAAATAATATATACGATTTTTTTAATTGCCGCCGTGTTTATGAAAGATTGACCAACACTTGCATCCACAATTTCATATCTATATAATTTTTCACTAGTCTCTAACCAGTCACAATTTCCATTACTACTGAACTAGTTCTTTTTCTTAAGCATGTGCTATATTACTGTTACTCCACCTAGGCTAAGGCAAAGCAAACAACCAGCCGTTGAACCGTTGGTCAAATATGTTCAATGGCATTCATCCAAAGTTGTCCTTTCCGACCCACCGCTGCTCCAGCCAAACATTGTATACGTTTATTGATGTGCTGTCGTCCAAACGCCGCTTCGTCTTTGCTTGTAGCCTATCTTCTTGGCGTTCATGCATCATAATCGCTTGGCATATAAATTTCAAATCTACCTCTTCGATTGTGGCCTCATAACTCGGAGAGTAGGATATGCGCTGCCAAAGGGATAGGTAAATATTTCCTTTTTCCTCGATGCGCCATTTAAGCGTTTTTATGCTGGTTCATAAGCGCAAATAAATCTACAAATGCCGGACATGGATGTGCGCGCTTGTACATGTGTGTGTGTGTGTTTGTTTTGTGCAAACATGTAAATTGCGGCATTTCTACACAAATCAATAAAGCGTAGCGAAATAAATTGCCGGTCATTCCTTTCGATGCTCTCTCTGCTTCTTCTGCTTCTTCTCTTTTCTGCGTTGATTTGCTTCGCTTCGCCTTCGGACTTGTGTGTGGGCCGCCTTATGGCAATAAATGTTGTTTCATTAATTTATTTTAATACATTCACATTTTCTGCTTTTAAATGTTTAGAGTGGATTTTTATATTACCTTTAGATTTTGGAGAATCACAAAAATTATGTAAATTTCTTAAGGATGTAATTAAGGTTAGAGTGAATTAAAAGGTACTTATGAAATTTTAATGTGAAATTTGTTTGTAGTTACTAAAATTTCACTCTGTTAGCTGATGCTGGTATTGAATACTATTAAAAAAAAGTTCTAAGTTAGGTTAGTTTAAATTTTACAAAAACAAAAAAAAAAAAAAAAAAATTACAGCGTATAGAACAACTCAAGCGATGATACGAGTATAATATTGCGAGATTTGGGGCCGAAATGGGTTCCAAGATGGAATATTATTAGACCGTATGTAATATTGCAAAGCAGAATATGCAGCTAATTTTTGGTACATTTTGATTCGGAATATATGAGCTAATTTAGCGTCAGATCAGATGTAAGTACATATAACAGCATACATACATAAGGGTCACATGGGAAGCTTATAAATATTGTCCACACGTTACTCATCATACTTGAACGGTATAGGTGCTAAAAACTCTAATGAAATTCAATACAATATATCTTACAAAAATGTATCACATGTTAAAGTAGAAAAGGTTAGGTTCATGTATAAAAAGGTATAGGTAAATAACCGAATATTTAGCTGAAACTGAAAAAGTATTTAGTAGAAAACATTTGATAATATTTAATAAAATATATATTTTTGATTATCTGTATAAATTTGTTATTTTTTAAAGTTGGCAACTCTAACCGAAACCTAACTTATCAATAGGGTATTATATGGTAAATTTCTGTAAAATCGGTTAGGATAGCCAACTTTGGAAAATTAATATTTTAAATAGGGTTGCCAACTATTAAAAAAAGTATATGACCTGGTCTACGAAAAGGGGGCTAACTTGCGAAAACTAGTTTTCTGGGAAAAGCTGTTAAAAATAATCGTCAGATTCTCGTTATCTCATTACTTGTTCTCCTTTTTTTTGACACCTAAGCCCCCTTTTCGTAGACCAGATCATATATGTATATACAATCAAGAATTATAGTTTGTAAGAAAATATTTGTATTTTCCTTATAAATACACTGTTGGTCATTAAGTTAGACACAAGTTTACTTGCATTAGAATTTAATTTTTTTTTAATATTTATTATTTTAATAATGATTGATAAAAAGTTAATATGCAAAAACATTGGGAACTTAATGATATTTTAAATATAATATACAAGTGATTATTCAAACTTGATAAAGTTGTGTTTTCCAAACATTTTCTTAAAACTACTTGAACAAAAGGTGCCTTTTTCTTGGTCATTAGAACAGACGCAATTAGGCCTTTAAATTTTTTATCACAAAAAGTATTTTTTTAACTTAACTTAAATTCTAGTTCTTTTTAAAATTTCATTTATTAGAAATACAAAAAAAAAAAAAATTTCAGTAGTGATTACTTCTTCTTTTGTTATTAATAACCTCATAAATATTGTCCTTCTTAGAATGATACAAGGAATATATGTAGATCAACAAAATCTTGCTCCAAGCACGTATAATAGCTGCAGTTTATATTTCTTTATCTTTGTATTGCTTTCCTATTTTGTATGTCATCCCTGTAAGCAAGCCTCAAACATTTTCAATTACGTTCAGATCTGGAGAATATGGTGACCAAGTCGTGACATTAACGTTTTAACTCGAAATAAACGACTTTACTACCTGAGCAGTGGCTTGTTGAAAAATCCAAGGAATTGGTCCGAAGAGATCATTTAATTTTGGAAATACGCACTCCAACAATGTTTTAAACCGATCGTCGTTCATCTTCTGATAGATAAAAATCAAGTCAATTCTTTCATAAAATATGATGGTACCCCACACCATGACTTCATCAGGGCAATCTAAAATAAAAAGTTTTTCATCAGTGGAGACCACTCAATGTCAAGTCGAGTGTCAGATTGAACAGTCCGCTTCGTATATTCTTTCGCGATAGGAAGCCGTTTTTCTTTGCATAGTTCATTCAGAGGGGGTTTTTCTTGATTTTTAGACGCTTTATGTGTTCTGAGTTTCTAATTGTACGCCAAATAGTTGAAAGTCTCGCTTTTAATTCCTTAATTTTGGTTGCAGAATTGGTGTGAAGCAATTCTAACAATTTTGCATTCTGATTGCTTAGGTATTGTTTTTGTCCTTTATGCCTCTGAATCCGTTAAATATAAGGTTTTGAAGCTGCGTTTTATCTGTTTAGCAATGTTTCGATTGAATAGTCCTTGGGAGTGAAAAAAGTCTACTTTTTCACGTTCCAATAAGCTCAGAATAGTAACTTTTCCCGTTTTTACTATAAAGTATCTCGAAAGCAATTTATTTGTTTATTTTTAGTTCTTTGTGAATTGAAGCGTTGTACCTCTTTAGTTCTCTTTATTCGCCCTTATATTAGTTTGAAATGTTCACTCTTGAAACCACTGCAAGTCTCTTTCAAGAATCGCTCAAACAATGTTTCTTTTAATATAGCCTCGCTCCTTTTTTACTAGCCAACTACGCTAAGAATCTGCATAAAACCATAATAAAATGCTACTCAATGCTGCTATACTCAAATAAACTGATAACATAAAGGCCTTTTACACCAGTAGAAGTCGAAATTCACCACACTGTTGATAAACTCATCAGCTGTTCTGCAAAAAACGCCAAAAAACAACCACCCTTGTGTGTATTGCATACTTCACGGCGCTACTTTGTGCAAATCTGCTGTCTGCGCATGTGAATTACAAACGAGCGATAAGGTTGATTTCAAAACTCGATTGATGTGGATTTTCTCATTTTCATATATGTGTCAACCACCCTTCTGTTACCTCAGTATCGCTGTAGCAACCGCTCGGTGAAGTTCAACAGCGTCGCGTTGCCATTGTGCTACGGCATACATAATTGAACGTACGCAGATATCTAGCTTAGCGAATGAGAGCGCAGTTTAATTCAACAAGTGTCGTGGCAAAAGTGTAAGTGCTTTGGCTGAAGAAAGTTAAGTGCTTGAAAGCAAAGTTGGAAAAGGGAAGGCGGTGTTTTGTGCGAAATAACAAAATTCTTGAGTGAGTGATGCCACAATATTTTGGGACTTACGCCAATAGTCTCTAGTGAGAGCGGGTGAGTCACGCAAATCAAAACAATAGTGGACTCTACTAATGGTGGACGGAGTGTGGCGTATTTAGTTTGTGGCAGCTACTCATGCGAACAGGTTGTTTTGGCTGGCATGGAAGGTCAGCAAAATTGTTTTTTTTTTGTGTTAGATGAGTGCGGTTGTCTAAACTTCCTACAAATTTTATGGTTCGCCATTTTTGATCTCTATTTTTTTAAAGTAAGGAAGGAATGAAACTCAAAAAAAAAAATTTTTTTAATATTTTCGTCCCATCATTTTTTTCATAAAATTCTATTTAATCGAAATACCGACTAATGACTCTGCTGAGAATACCTGCTCAACTTGTTCTTGCAACATGAATTTACTACCAAGTTCAGCATCAGTTTTTCATGTTATCAATTTGAAGAACATAATAATTTTAAAGCAACATGTATGTTGCATGTGCACGAAAGTATGTGCAACATTTACTTTCTGCATGTTTATTTGTCTCATGTAAGCTCTTCCTCCAGCATACCATAATTCTGCTCACATGTCCTTCTATCAGCTTGGCGATACTATTTTTTTGTTGTTGCTTTACTTGTTGTTGCTTTTATTTTCGTCGTTGTTATCATGTGTATGCATTTTGTGTGTTGCCAACGAAAATGGCACAGCATACACAATCCGGCAACATTTTCTGTAGCAATATTTTCATTTGCTTTTCGCTTCATTCATTTTGTTTAGCTTAGTCAACTTATTTGTTGTTTTTATATTTCGCTTTTGCATATCTTTTGAGTTTTGCATTTTTTGCACAGATTCGCATTTTGTGCTATTTAATTTTTGGCTTAAACCCAGGCTAGCTGGCTGCAGCATATATTTTTCGGCATTTCTCGTTTGCTCCGCAGTTCCACGAAAAAACGCTCGCTTTTCCAACGATTTTTTGGCACTATACGCAAACAAAATAAAAAATTGTACTATATATACAATATATATTTACATACATATGTATAAACTTGTAAATGGTTAGCATAAATGTGAATAAAAGCCTGGCAGAGGCCTTGGTTCTGCTATTGTGCATTTTTATCACAAAAACTAGCGAAGCCATGTGATTGGCCATAACATATATGTACAAATACATATTAGTGATTGTCGCCGTCATATGGAATATGAAATAGTAAATGGTGGCTGCACAGGTTATCAACAACGTAATGTTTTAAAGCAAACTTTACTTAAACGAAAAGAGTAGTGATAAATTTGTAGAACAGTGTTGAAGCGTTTAAGAGTGTAGTGAGGTAGTGAAAGACACAAATTTGGATTTTATAACTATATATATTGGGTCTATAAACATATTCGTGCTTTTTCTCTTCACATTTTGGAACTTTATTTTACAAAAATATATACAATGGTATTATTCAAAGTTTTACCCATCTGAAGCTATAACACTTTCATATCTTTCTGTATTCAATCCTTAAAAGACTTGCTACTCTATTTAAATGTGAATCGTATTCCAGTAAGGCTGTTTTGCATCGACCGGAACATGTAAGAGGTGCCAAGGTCTGCCAACCCGCTGATTTCCAAATAGTTTATAGCCTCATAATATAAGGTTGACGTTGTCATGATGAAAAATTATTGTCTCGTATCTAGTACGCAAATATTGACAATTTTTCTGCAATCACTGAATTCAATTTGATAAGTTGTTGTTAGTAGCGTTTTAATAAACTCACTCGGTTTTAGACGTACATAATATATCACGCTCTTCCGAACCCACCAACTATAGACCAATACTTTGGCGTCATGATTATTCGATTTTGTTGTAGATTTGGCTGGTTGGCAGCAGGTTTCACATACGAGTTAATATATTTAGTGTTGCCGTAATGGTTCTATTTTTTATTATTAGTCACAAGGTTTTGGAAAAACGTCCCTTTTTTGTAGCGTTCAATCAACATTTGTAATTAGCAAAATCGTCTTTCAAGTAAATTTGGCTTCAACTCATATCATACCTAATTTTCTAGGTTTTCAATGTATCTGACTGCTTCTAATCATATGGCGTCTTGATTAACTTGCTAAGAATCCAACATTCGAAGGGCGATCCACCACTCCCCTCATTCACCTGATATGAAAAGCGTTATGCAGACGTAGAAGCCATTTAAAAGGCTTGCACCGGCATACTGGCCGCCATACCGGCCTACGAACTAAAACACTCGTTCGACATGCTTTTGGACCGTGCAAAAGCTGTATTGAAGCAAAAGGAGACTATTTTGAATAAAATAAATTGATTTCTGATTTCCTGTTTACTTTGGAACAAACGTTGTAAGAATGAGAATAATCAGAATTCATTAAGAAATATATTAATCCACTAAAAATCTACATATTCAGCAAATTTCAAGAAATTTCTTTTGAAAGCCAAGGGAAATTCAAACATAACCGAGATCGAACCCACTTCCAAAGCCAAACTCGGTCAGCTTGCAAAACACCAAGGGCATGCTGATTATTGAAAAGAGAAACATTTTTTAGTTGGGTGTTCTATTCGATTCTTGTGATCTTCTTTCGTGGACATTTAGCTAAAGCGGATGAATATCTGACAAATACTGGCTGAACAATTAAAATATGATATAAAAACCATAAGAGCGGGTTTTGTGGTTGTTGAGGTTGATTTCTTCTTGTTACTGTATAGTCAATAATCATCTGTTTAGCATTCGGTTGCTCTAAATCACTTTACATACTAAGTAAAGAATCCACTTGATTTTTCCATAGCAGAGCAGGACCCAATCCGATTAAATAATGGCATAAAAGATAAAAGATTTACGCCAGGTGGCACTGTGTCGTTCATTTAATGAGGAATGTTTGTTATCATTCGAAAGAACATTCTTTGGTATTTATTTTTTTAAGAATATCTCTTTAAAATGTTGGGCGCAGTTACACCTTAGATGGTCCATCCATTAAGTCCAATGTGCCAAGTCGTTTCATTCGTCAGTCGAGTTGCTGCGAATGGCGCCGAATCGACTCTCCATGGTCTTCGTGTACACTCTCAGCTACGGCTGCTTTAGTTTAGTCACTGCGTGCTGGACATGGTCTATTCGATCGAATATTATCCAATAATGAATGCTGGGTTTGAAGATGGGTGATGGTCTTGCGAATGGTCGGCTCTGTAACTCGATTAAACCTATTTACCATAAGTTGAACGAAGCGCGCGAAACACATTCTTTACAGAACGTGAATTTGCGTAATAAGGTTGAACGACTTCTGACGATTTGAAAAAGTGTTACTTAGGCGTAAGACTTTCCATGATGAAATGCCAAACAATACTGAAAAATAACAACTTGATCGCACGTGGTCTGTCAAAAAAAGGCCATCCATAAAAAAGTACCTCTACTTGGATCACCCGTTATATAGCTTTTTATTGAATGTCTTTATATTTTACTATTTCTAAGGCTGATTAACAAAGTTGTTCAATATATGATTTTGTCGTTACTAAAGTAATGAAATATGATGTTGGAAAGATCATTTAATTTTTAATCATTTAATATTTATATGAGTACATTTATGTATGTTAAGAGGCCAAACAAAGACGAGTGGAGTTATTTTGTTATATTCCCACTCAACTGTATAAACGACTTCACTGAATAAGAATCATGCTCTAGAAATTCTCAACTGGTTTTGAATTTATTATTCAATATATTCTTACAAGTCCACTACAATTTCTTTCCCTTATTTAACTTGGATTTCTCGAGTAGCTTTCGACGAAGTGCTTGCATTTTTAACTCAAAGCTTCTAGAGTCCATAATTCTTTTCTTTAGAATAAGAAAAAAATCACGTGAAAATTTCCGCAAAGACTAAGGCTTATACTCTCCACTTCTTCTCCCTTTATTTACAGATTAACGCAGAGAACACTTGAGAGCATTGCTAAGCGGGTCGACTACTCCGCCAAATTCGACGTCGAGCGCAACAAGAGGGCTACTTTCCATAAAAGTTTCAGACAAACTGCCAATAAAGTGGAACTTTTTTCCTTCAGCACACAAAACACACACACAGTTACATGCACACGGACACAGATACACAGTGAATACACAGTGAATCAAATCACTTACTCAGACTACTCTACTGGTTATAGTTGATCAATCGTTGAATACTTTGTGGCAAGTGAATGCAAGTTGAAGAAGAAGAATAAGAAAGGAAAAGAATTTGCAGAAATCGTGCAACATTTGAAGTAATTAAAATTTAGTTCCAAAAGTAAAATCGACAAAGTGCACCCAAAAAGAAAGCGAAAAAGAGAAAAAAAGTGACGAAAGTTTACATTTGCAATAACAACAACTACAAAAGCAACCAATCGATAATCGAAAAGTAAGTTAGAGAAAAATAGCAAATAAAGAAAAGTGCAAAACCAAGTTGCAACAAAGGGCGCGTGCATGCAACATTCCGGCCGCATGTGGCAGCGGCAGCGGCTCGGCTGTGGCACAGTGCAATCGAATAATTAATTCAATGCACTTAAAATTGCAGTTTTCAACTTGAGAAACGACGAGAAAATCGCATTTAGCCCAAAACTACAGATATACTGCAACAATAACAACAACTACAACAAAAAGAACACAAATAATAATCACAGTGAACGAGTGGCGATACAAAACTAAACTAAACTAAAAGTGAAATAAAAAAAAAGCAAAAACAAATTAAGCGAAAGAAAAAAACCGAGAGTTGAGAATAGATAAGCAGCCGAGAGTAGCGAAAAGCGTGGCAAAGTTAGCGTGACAAAGTTTCATTTGTTGGCAAATTGAAGCGGCGTGCAGCCTGCTCGACAGCAAGTGAGCGCCAAGTGGAGCCGAGAGGGGCTGAGGGGTGAGTGAGCCAGCGACCGCCTGCTGTGTGAACAACAAAAATGACGTGCGCCGCTCATAGACTAAATTGCATAAATTCACAAATACAAAAACAAGAACAAGAACAACAACAAAGAGTTGGACATCTGGCAGCATCCATCAGCGGTTGCAACAACGACAGCGGCAACGGCAGCGAAAAATACGCAAAAGTGAAAAGTTGCAAATTGATGTCGACGCAACAGCGTGCCACACGCGCACACGCCATACCCCACCACGGCCAACACCAGCAGCAGCAGCAACAACCACAACAAAAACAACTACAGCAGCAACAAGAGTTGCGCGCAGCTGACATAAATTGTAACGGTGTTGGTGGCTGCAACACCGACGAATTACTTGCAGCACAAGCAGAACAGAAGCAACAACAAAAACCAACACACAACTCCACCACCTCCAAAATGTATGACAGCAACAACTTGCAACACTCGCTAGAAGAAGTGGAAAAAAGGCAGTCACCAAAAGCGTCGCTACCATCACCACCACCACCACGACCACTTTTACCACAAATGTAAATAGCGTCCAATCACGGCGGCATCAGTTGCAACGGCATCAACAGCTCACTCTGGTGTGCATGCTGTTAGGTGAGCGCAATAGTTGCAGTAAAATTAGCAGCAACAGCATCACAGCAACACGAATGCATAACGGTGGCAGCAACAACAGCAGACAGCATCAGCGGCAGCTAAAGCAACAACAACCGAAATCCTTCGCCGGTTACACACGCCTCTTCAGCGTCCTGTTGCTGTTCGCCTTGCAGCATGTTCCAAGCGGTAAGTGATGGCTTGCACTATACATATATACATATAAGAGTTGGAGTTAAACTTTTGCCAGATTCATTTTATGTGACATCTGGTATTGCAGATAGCAAATATCCAGAAAATAAGGACTTCATTCGTTAGAAACAGATGTTGCCGAATCTTTCTTCATCTGTTCTTCAAAGTTCTGAAAATGCGCCTCCTCCTTATAAATATGTTTTCTCTATCATTAAACGGATTTCTTTTGAATCAGCTCGTTATTTGTAAAAATATTATTCCGATAGATTGTATCAAAGGCTCCGAAGGCCAATCTTTATATTTTGAGTAATACTTTCCACTTGAGACTTTTGAGAATTTGTTAAGTAGCTAATTTTCCTCGAGAATCTTAGCCAGAGATTTAGCCAAATAATCCATGTATAGCTTATATAAAGTTCTCTAACTCTCTCTCTATAAAGCCTAACTTGTATTTTGAATTGATTCAGTACGATAGAATTTATCCAGGACACATACCAGCGGTACTTACGATATTTTCATTGAAATAAATGTAATTTAAAGTACATTATTTTTGCTAGTTCAGGCAACCACAAAAATTCCCATAACAGTAGTCGAAACTTGCTACGTTAAAAGCTATAGTCCGCATTTTTCTTTGTAGAGTGCTCGTATACAATATTACTTGATTTTAACTCACTCTGTGTGAACATGAAGGATTGAGCTATAATTGTAGGACAACTAAATTCTAAGGAACTTGTCTTATTGCCAACAGTAGTTTACACCATATGAGAAAGATGTTTGAATACACAGAGTTTCACAATGTTAACAATTTAGTATAAAGAAATACTAAATATAGACAAAATCAAATGAGGAAAGTAAAAAATACTTGTAAATACGAGTCTTTTATATTACGAGGTTTAGATAATAAAAAAATATTAATCAACAAAAATTGCTTTTTTTTTTTTTTAATATTCTTCATTATTCTTCTTCTTTTGGAACGCTTGAACCAATTGCTGAGGCAATAAAATACAATTGTTTCGATCGTTGGGTGAGAGCTTGCATTGTCATGGTGAAGAGTGGTCCGTCTTCGGCGGTCGGTGTTCCTGGTTTCCTGAAAGAAAACTGGCGAACAAAGAGTTGTGTAGAATTTACTGTTCGGTGTTGTTATAATGGTCATGCTGTCAAAAAGTTTCGAAGCAGTTCTATTGTACTTTTTACACTTTTCTCTCGGCCAATCGACACGAGTCTTTTTTGTTCCCACGACAGTGGGTTTAAGTAATCGGCTCAGGTCCGAATTTTTATCCAGCCAGGGACTATCAGCGGGACACAATGACTTGAAATTACTTCAGGAATTTTTTCTGCCACTACAACAGCAACAGCTTTATTTAAGCGATTGCGTGAGTGGGATCCAACGTGAACAAATTTCTTAAGTCAACTGTGCATGCAATATTGAATATATACTGGTCCCACTAATACCTATAGTTGTTCCAATCTTACGGAAGGTCACGTGACGATTTTGCAATATCAGTTTGCGTTCATAGTTTACTAGGTAGCAACGGATTTTGTATGACCTGCACAAAATTCGTCTTGGAGAGATCTACGACCTCGATTGACTTCAGCATACCATCAATAATCGCTGGTTCTTGATGGCGCTTCGTCTCGTGCTTATATGAGCAACAAAACCTTTTCAGGCCTCAGGGAAGGCCATAAAGCGGATTGTAAAGGATAAGTTACTTCCGGTTTATTTTAATATTAACATTTATAATTCCTCTTCCAAGTATTTCTATGAAAACTCCTCTATTCATACCTCAATTTATATTTGCCATAGCATCTTCAATAACCTAAGACTAAAATGCAACAAAAACTGAGAAATATGTTAACTTGTTTGCGAAAGTAATCGCTAATAAACTCTTCATATTTACTCCCCAACATCAAGCCCACTTCGCTCACGCTCCGTTGTGAATGAGATTATGACAGCCGTCTAACTGCCAGCCGTCGTGTAAGTCTCACGCAAAGCCGAACAGTAACAAAACGGTTTCCATTGAAATTAATATTACAAATGCAATCTCTAGTTTGCTGCCAGCCGCGCTTACACTTCCCACAAATAAACTGCCTTGCAATCGTCCGCCGACGGCGTTCATTTACAGTTCGTCAACTATGAGTGACCGCGCGAGCGGCCCATCATCGAGGAAATGAAATTACGGTTTGGCAGAAGTTGTATGTCTTTTTTTTTGGCACAAAACGGATGTTTTGCGGGGCTGATGTTGCCACAAAAGGAAGTTGCAACATTTATTTCTATATTTCGCGTGCTTGGCCTGTTTGCAACACTACAGCCGACGAAAGAGTTTGGTGTTTGGATGTGCAACAAAGTTCGATCCGCTCGAAGCGCCACTGCCAGTACTGGGCGACGGACTCAAGATGCACTGCAAGCAGCGTCTGTTGCTAACGGCGTTGGGAAACTTATTTGTGGTTCATTATGCACTGTTGAAAGATTAGGAGTATTCGCGTAGAAGTCGTAACTGTTATTGTGCCGGCGAAGGTTCGTCAACTAGAGCGCTCGTGGTGCAAAGTGGTTCTTAGACGCATTGTGGCGGAGTTAGAGCACAGTGACTGCTCGGACGGAGCGCGAAACTCGAAATACACTGGAGTTGTTGTTGTTGTTTTTGTTGCGCTTGTTAGCCATATTGCGACTATTGTTGCGTACATTCAATGCCAGCGCTTGTTAGCGGTTGGCTTGGTCGCGGCAAGACGTTTGCTTGGCGGCATGTTAATGTGACCGCAAGCAACCGTCCCTCCGTTGAGCTCACCAAATTCCTAGCTGCATAGTCGATATGCCAAGTTGATTGATATTAAAGTGGTTGCCGCGTTGCTTTTTCTCGCATTCTATTCAAATCGTCATCATTGCTGTTGGCGGCGTCAGTGTCTTCCGTACAAGTTCGGTTAGTGCCGCAAGCTTTCTTTTCTATTTCATGCGCTCTAGTCTGTTCCTAAATATTCATGGACGAAGCACGAAGAGAAATAAATTACTTGCTTCACAGTACAAAGTATTGCCGGCAGCTTTGGCAAAGCCGCAAGTACAAAACCGCCAATGCGTAGCCGAAGCAGTAATATTGAAATTTCTCAGCACACTTTTTTCGTTTGCTCCGCAGCCTTTTTTCTTAGCAAACCCACATCGCTTCTCATTTTTATTGCATTTTCACTTGAGTCGCAGGCTTCGACGTTGGTATTTGCGGCGACGGCGGCGGCGGTGGCGCGTGCTTTAAATTCATCGGCATGCAGACGCGGCGCTCGAGAGAGTATGCATACCAATAACTGCCACCGCGCGGACATTCGAAGACAGCAAATTTTATTTTAATTATTGCGCCTTCCCCACTTCATTTTGTGTCAGTTGGTTTTCCATATAAATGTCAGAAAAGTTGGCGCTCAAAGACGGCGCTTCGTTACAAGACCGACGCGGAGCGAAATTGCCGGCAGTTGCGTCGATTAATTCGGAGTGTAGCGGAGCTGAGCGCATGCCAGCGCCTCAACTTTGTTAGCGCACTAATGCCTGCTGCATATTCAAGGCTGCTGTTTCTAATGCGCGTTGTTGTCTACAACAACTACTGCTAGCAGCTGTGCGCTGCAAACTCAGCGCCTTCATTATACCACTCGTGCCACTCACCAGTTGAGCGTCCTTAAAGCACTTGACGCTTTCGCTGTTTATTGCACAGTCTTCAGTCAGCGACCTCGGCACTCGGCGCTCGGCTTAGCGGCTCTTCCGCTTCTTAGCAGCTGCCCCCCGGCGATGAGTGTCTGCAGCCGCAAAGTGTTTGAGTTTATACGCTGCCGGCTGCCAGCTGCTCGCCGGCTGGGGTTTCCCAACAGCTTTACATCGAAATGACCGCATAAAAATAAAAAGCAATTAGTAAAATTAATTGCTCAAGTTTCGCTTTGAAATATTCAAACTGCCGGATTAATTTACTTCAGTGCCGGCACAAAGCCGCACATACACACCGCCAGCCAATGGCTTAGCAAGTTGGCAAGTGCGGACGACAATGCGGTTGTGGCATTTTGTGGTTTTATATGCGCGCTTTTGATGCGAGAAATATTTTCACGTCTTTGGTGCGTCGCTTCCTTTTTCGTTCACGACTTCTATAAATACTTCAGATGCCCACTTTACTTAGTGAGAAAAAGTGTGTGACACAAAAGGAGGAAAAGAGTGCAGCAGCCAAATCCTCAATGTATGTGCGTGTAATGGTTGCAAAAGCTTCTGGTTGTTGGCGAAAGTTTGTTGGAAATTTAATCAAGATGTCGAGCTGATGCTTTGAAATATTTGATAAGCAGATCCATTTCATTGAGTGGCAGTTAAATCCTTGCTGATATTTGACAAAGAAATTCAGTTTTAAATCTAGTTAGTTGCTGGTGAGCTCCTTTGTCTTTCTGTGTAAAGAAAAAGAGTGCTTTTGCGAAAGCTTCACGAAGCTGTACAAAGTTTCGCTAAAGCGAAAACTGCACTTTACGAGGTTATTAAGCACTGGCCCAGAGGTTCAATGGCCAATTATGGAAACGGCAGAAAAACGTGTAACTAATTGTCTTTAAATGAAGCCGTGAATTGAAAAGCTTTAGTGTTTATATAAGACTCAAACTATCTACGCAAAAATGGTATAGATAAAGAAGAAATACAATACTGCTCCCGGATAGCAAAGAGAGTTTTGTAGGTGAGAAACATTATAGAAACATAAATTTCGATTTCCTTTGTTTTTCATATAAATGGTGATCCATTACAAGGTTACCTAGTTTTTTAAGAAATAACACAGAAACTTCAACTTAAATGGGGAACGTTTCATCTCATTCGAAAGAACATTTTTTGGCATTTATTTTTTGAAGATTATCCTTTTCAAATGTTGGCCGCGGCTACGTCTCAGATGATCCATCCTTTGAGCCCAATTTTCGATGACTCGTTCGAGCATTTCAAATGGCAACTGACGGATGACACGCGTGATATTTTGCGCTAAGGCCTGAATCGAAGTAGGATTGTCCGACTAGACTTTGCATATCACCACAGGAAAAAGGCTAACGGTATGTAATCACACGATTTTGGGGCTCAATCGACCGGCTCAAACGTGAAATTATCTGCTCACTGAAGTATTCTCTCAATAGATCTATTGATTGAAACGGTGTGTAAGAATTGGTGTTGTCTTGTAGAAAAAAAATGTCGCCGAGTTCACGAGCTTCAATTTCAGGCATCAAATAATCGGTTATCATGGCGCGATATCATTAGGGCTCCGTTCTCATCGGCATCATATTTGAAGAAAAATGGACCGATGATTCCCTCCACACCACATAAAACCGTTGTTTTTTCTGGATGAAATGGCAGTTCTTTGATCTCTTCAGGTTGCTGTTTGTCCCAAATGCGGCAATTTTGCTTGTTTACATTGCCATTGAGGCAGAAATGGGCCTCATTGCCGAACAAAATTTGGATCAAAAACGTCGGATCTTCTTGGAACTTTTCAAGAGCCCTTAGGGCGAAGAAATATCGCTTGGAAAGGTCGAGCGTCTTCAGTTCTTTCTCAAGCTATATTTTGTACGCTTTCAATTTAAGATCTCGGCGAAAAGTATGCCAAGTCGTTCCGTCTTTCTCGGCAGTTGTTGTGTTGTTATCCCTTTTAATGCTCTTATATGAAGTCAAAATCTCGAAATAAGGTCTTGTATTAAAAAAGAGGATTAAAGCTACCATATGTGACAGCTGTGATATTCACTTTATTCGATTTTTTTGAACGTAGAGAATATCGGCTCAAATAAAGAACTGATGTCAAACTGACTGACATTCGGGGAAGCAACAACTGAAGACAACTACTGGCAATTATAGTGCCTCATACTCATTCTCTCTCTATCGCTCTCAATCGGGCTTGTATATTCACAATCCAAGTTCATAACTTCGCTCGAGTAAAATCGCACTTTATCACTTTTTTGCCAACTTTTTCTTCCCACCAGCGACTTGACCCATATTTTCACGCAGGCCGAGTAAATATTTGCAGTTTAATACTTTGTTTTCCAACTCCGAAGGGATTTAATGTGACACGCTTGTAATGCACTCTCTCTCTCTCATATATATGTACCGTAATTTCTTACCGTTACGGTACTTCGCGGGCATGTGTGTACATAAATCAGAGCTCATTTTGCGCTCACACTTTCGACTTCTCGAGATGTCAGAAAAGTTTTCGATAAGCACGGTTGGGGCAGCAACTCGCAAACTGGCAGCGAGAAACTTAAAATATACTGCATGCTTCTTGAGAAATTTGCAGCGACTGGGCGGTAGGGGGCGTTGTGTGGGAATGAAGTTAAACTATGAACATAGGCATATGTAAATGTATGTGTGTGGGGAAGCTGCGCTCATGGGCCGACGAGGCCACTGTCACTGTCAAATGTTCAAGCGCACATACGCTACGCTTCTTGGCAATATTGGAAATTCCAGCATTTCACTATCACGATGCCACACAAAGCAGACAAACAAGCAATTCAGCAGACAGCAAAAAGTTTGCAATTTTTTCGCCAGCTCACAGCGAAGCCACTACTTTGCATATTAGAGGCGCGCTCATCAACCAACAACAAGGGTCTGTGTTATGCCATGAACTTTTTACTTGTTCTTGAGTCTCAACCGAACTGCTGCGCCGTCTAACCGAGCGACATAGCCGCTTGGGGAATGTCTATATGCCTGCATGTGTATGGATGCGAAAGGGGGGTTCACATATTATAGGTTCGCTGCGGTTTTGTTTGAAATTCGGTGCGCTGCGCTCAACGTGTACATGTGTGTGTGTGTAGCTGGGGCGTAGCGAGCAAGTGGGTATTACGAGTGCTTAACCGGCAAACTGCCAGTCGAAGCAAATTCGCGCATTTGTTTGCTTATCTCAAGTGAATTGCTTTTTCCTAACTGCCAACAATCTGCGCGCCGACTTACCGTACTAACAGGCAGGCGAACTACACTTGAAGTTCATAGCAGCTACTACAACAGCAATCGCAGCAACAGAAAGAGTTGTAGGCGTCACGTTTGTTCGTGCGCTTCGCAATCGCAGGCTCGACTTTATTCTTGGCGCTTTGCTTGAGTTTGTTTTGGTTGTTGTTGTTGTTGTTGTTGTTTGCTGTAGCTCCCTTTGCGGTTGATCCCGAAGTGACATGTTGGCGTTGGGACGCGCTGCGTTTGTAGGCTGTGAACTGTCGCGTCACTTGAGGGCTCAAGTTCAGTTCAAGTGTACTTAACCAACACACACAAGCAGCACTCACAAGTGCAGTAGTAGTGTTAGTGTTCACATGTGTGAAGCACATGTGTCTGGTTGCCCTTGATATGTTGCTAAACACTAATCGTTGAGTTGCCGAGTGGCAACAAAATGAAAAGACTGCAACGCTAAACGTCTAAAATGGAAACTACACACAAACATGTAAAGAGCGCGGGGAGGCGTGTCACAAAAAAAAATTCACCTAGGCTTACAAAGCTCTTTGTTCATGACCTCTTCTCTACTCGCACTTGTTGGCAAATGTTGGTTGGCTAATATCTTTGGTTCCACCTAAAACATCGTTTACTTGCTTGTGGCATATAACCTTGCTGGGCTCTATTTTCCTTTTTTTTTAATGTTGTGTTGTAATTTCTGGGAATGCTGGCGAGTTGGGAATCAGTAGCTGCATAAAAATCCGGGTCCATTCCGGTTGCTAAGACCAGACTTTCATGGAAACAGTACTGGTTTTAAACAATCGTAGTTTTTGCTATTCCCTTGGAAAATTATTGATTATCCGAATTCTTTTTTCTGGTTTTTATAAACGTAATGCTATTGGATTTCTGAAGTCCAGAATATCTTTCTGTAACCGGAAGTCTCATATTATGGTATGAATTTGGACCCCTGTTTGCGCTTTTGCTTAACTTAAACTCTTCTTTAAAAAAAAAAAATCGGTTGAAAACATCTATAACATTTTTGGAAGTGTCTGATTTTGGAGGATTGTGTTATAAGGGCGCATACAATTGTCAGATAGTTTTCCAATCATCCGATATATCGAACTCAATAATTTCAAGTATGTTCTCTGAAAATCAGAGAATATTTTTATATTCTAAATGAGCGAACAGTTGGTGTAAGGGGTAAGGTAGGGTGACTACTACACCAGTCCGCTTGTGATCGTAGACCAGCCATCTAATCTAACCTAACCTACTTTGAGAGCGCTTTGATAAAATTTCCCGGTTCTGGTAATCTTCTATTCTATATAAATCTATACATTTATGTCTGCTCTTCTCTGGTGCTCAAATGTGTCTTTAGAAAAAAATCATTTAGAGAACATCTGCGCCCCACAAAATTGTTATCGAAATCGGGCGCAAATATCTGTCACCGCTCTAGCTTCCGAAATACTATAGTTTGTTTTACTGCTCTGTTTCTTCCTCATTTCTGAATGTTCACTTGACGGATTACCGTCACAATCTTCAGCTGCAACGGCGTCAGCAGTCTTTCATCAGTGAGCAGTCAGCTGCCAGCTACCATCTATCATCCCTCATTCAGCCTTCGTCAAGAGCTTCGCGTTTTCATTACTGTCCGCGATTATCCGCCGCCGCAGCTGCTTCCATACTCATTCGTATGACGCATCCACTCTGCACGGGACTGCATCATTTTCTGCGGCTGTCAATAGTAATATTGCTTCGCGTTATTTCCGCATTTTTATTGTTCACCATATTTTTTGTTGCTTTTACCATTTTTCCGTTTCCTCCCTCCTTCCTTTCTCAACTACTGCAGCGCGTGCTCTTTGCTGTTCATTTGTCAGGTGTTGCCTGCCTGTTGGGGCAACGGTATTTCGAGAATATGGAAAACTTACTCGCTCTTAGCGGCCAGCGGTGTGGGTTGGTGGTTTATTTATTGGAAAATTCGATTTCCGTTTTCCTTACGTGACATGGTTTGCGTCACACTTTTGCGTCAGCTCCCCAACCGTCAGTTTAATCATATGTCAGTCAGTTGGACGGCCATATAGAGTGCGGAAAATGGAGGAGTGAGGACGTAGAAGTGTACGGATATGGCAAAGTAATTGAAGGTGTTTACATGTCCTTGAATACATGGTTATGATTGCTATCTGTGGCATATATAAGCATTCATCAGTACACATACTCCGTGATAGCTTAATTTATTTAAGGGCCTTGAGGGTTATATGCACTTCTGAATTTCAAAAATTCCGTTTTTTTTTTTGCATAAACATTGAATGTACGTGTTTTCTTGGACTATTTGCAAAACTCAGAAAATGTGTAGTTGATTTGTAAGACGTTTTTAACTAAGTTTAGTCAGCTCCCAAAACTTCTCCAAACACTTCAGAGTCGCTGAAGAAAATTTTTCCAAAACTGTCAGACTAATTGATCTGAAATTTCCACACGACTTTCTTAGTTGTTTTTTTCAGATAATATAATTTGGAATAAGATTTTCAGCAGAAAAATCTGCCTCATATGTAGACACTTTTATGCGGAGGTCCTTCTGGAGATCGGTAAGGTAAGTTACTGAATATAATTCCCTAAGAAAGTTTTTTTACAGTGTGAAATATATTTGAGGGGCTTAACATCTTCCACCGTGTATCCAACTTTATTAGCAAGAACTTTTCTGTGTTAACCCTTAAACTTCGCAGCATTCGATGCGTGTAGGCTCCAAACAATATCCTTGCTTTATACCACAATCAACTTCAACTGTTTTTCTTCTTGTTTCCGTAAAAAAAATTAATTTTCGAAACAAGTCTCGCTCAACTCAGAAAAAATAGCACATTTACGGGGCATAGAAAAAGATGGCTGGCCTAGCATGGCTCGCGCAATACTCTAAACATATACATATACGGGTGGCTTCAAAATGGACGATGAAGTTGGTGCGTGATTATACTGTCCAGAGTTAGGCCTTACGGGTTGTCTTATACCTTTTAAGCTGCCGGACCATTGTAGCATATTTTAAGCTGAGATCTTTGCTAACTGCAAAAGTCATGTGCAAAACGGTGGATCGGAAGTATACAAAATTCCTCTTGCCACTCTATAGAAGAGGCTGTAGGAGCATGACAGGTATACTAACTGGTCACTGGTGATGACACACGCCCGCACAATAGGTTGGTAGATCGACAAGACTGCAGTGAAGGACAGGGCACCAGGGAAACAACGAATCTCTTGTGCACTTGTCCCGCATTGGCAAGACTACGTTGTAAGCGTAGGTAAGGTATCGACAGTGAGGCCGCAGAGTCTGTTAAAATTCATGTGAAGCGCATGCATCATAAAGCATGACTACTTCTCTTGGACCTGGAAGCTGAACTCCATTCTGTGTCGCAAAGGGCCAATCTGGTCTACGCGTGGCTTATTGGCGTACCAGATTAATCTAACCTAACACACGGGGTGCTCATAACCTTTGGCATTATTGAGTTTTAGTTTCCGCCTAGTTCCTTAAATACTTCACTTTCCTATTAACCTTAAAGTCTCTATTTTATTTTCCGCAGAAAGCACATTTTATATTATGTTTTTAAATTTAATAAATACTTTATACACATATGATGAAAAAAGTTGAGTACGCCAACGCTTTGCCACATTAGAAGTATACATTTAGTATCGCTAATTTACAATTAGAATACTCGATGGAAAGTACTAACATACGCATATAATTTGCCAGTCAGCTACTTCAGCATCTAGTCGACAAGCTAATTAGGTAGCTGGCATATATCAATTAGTGGCTTGGGCGTTTCACACAAGCACCATTTATTCATTCGCAAGCATTCACTTAGCAAAAACAAATTCACGCCCACGTGCAACACACCTTAAAGCCTTAAAGACGACCCAGCGAACAAAAGTGAGCGCGCAATGCCATGACAATACTTGGCAGTGTAAGGCTGGGTACACAGTGTTGTCAGGAGCAAAGAATTGTGAATGCTTAGGTGAATAATAATGCGGCCAATTAAGCAAGCTTTACCAATAAAGATAAGTTTACATTTCTTATCCACTGAAGAAGGTGTGTTAACGCTTCTTGTTTGTCTTATTTTTAGAGGATTCTTACTACTTACTTGATTTACTCTGCTCGTAGCCTAAGCTTTGCTGATATTCCTTTGATATATATTGATTTTTCTTGTAGGAAAAGCTATTTCCGTTAAACTAAATTTTAAATGTTTCGAAATTCAATGAAATTCTTATCGTAAACTTTTCAAAGTGAACATTTTTCTTATTGAAAATTTGTTCGAGAAGTTCAAACGAGCAATTATTCATTGTATAATAATTTTCCAGTTATATAAAAGGATGCTTCCACTTAAATGCTTATTACCGTTACAAGAACGCCCAAATTTTTGTTTGAAATTTCGACCCAAAATTGTGGCATTCCGGTATTAATTAACCCTTAGGTCAATTCATCACTGGGAGCGAACTGAAAAGTGTTACGTAACACTGTTTATATGTGTATGTGTGTGTGTGTGAGAACACCTATGGGGCACCTTAATGTTACTATGTGTTTGTGTCGGTCTGTCGCCGCATTTGCGTTAAGCTTATTAAAAGCTTTAAACTAAGTAATTATCTTTCGGTTTTCGCATGCAGGTTGAACATGCTGACACACACTCGCACATATGCACACCTACATAAGCACGAACACATAGACACACGCACTTGGGCTCCTCACTCAACCAAAACACACAATTAACAGACGAAAAAGGACACAGACGAAGGACAAATGATGAGCATGCTGATGCACTGCTGGGGCGGCAACAACAGCAACAATAGCGATGTGCCAACGAAAATAAATTCGAGCCATTGAACTGTGAAATTATTAGCAACATGTGACGCTCACCTCAAATTAACCGCTCACATTTCGCTTCATTATTGTCCATCTATGAGTTATAGTTGTTGTTCTTGCTGTTGCTGTTGGGGTTGGTGGTATGTTTATGTGGAATGCGAAAGACGTGTGAGCGTAAGTTAATCACGTGTGCACGAGTGTGTGTGTGTGTTTTGCTTTCTCTTCCATCAAATTTAACTTGAGTTGCTCAACACTTTTCCTTCGCCGACAAATCGGTTATTGGCAGACTTTCCCACAAAATTGTCTGTCTGCCAGCCTGTCTAATCGTCTGTCTGTGTGACTGCTCTAATTTCGCATTTGGCTGCGAAATGTGGCCACAAGCCAAATCAGCTCACTTTGGACTCAAACAGAAAAGAAAGAAAAAATGAAAAATAAGCCAAATTTGTCTTGTGCAAGCGCCACAAACGCTCATACATTGTTATACACACACACACATGTATATGCCGTGTAAAAATAATGTGCGTTCGCAAAAAAAAAGTACGCGCCGCCAGCAGTGCAGAAGTGCGCCAGGAAAGTTCGTTGCCATTTTCTGTACCAAATTTGAAATGTATTGAGTTGAAAATATTTTTCGCCCCCCTCTCCCCTTTTTGTACGTTCCATAGCTATATGGACATTTCTTACTTTCATCGTGCTTTAGTGTTTCATGGAAAATATTGGAAGAGTTTATTGGCTTCAATTTTACGCTCACTACCCACAGTCTCTTTGATTTTCCGAACTCATATTTCACCATTTATTTTTGAAGCGCCAAGTTTTGGGCCAAAGTTGTTGACACATATCAAATATGTACATATGTCAAATTTTACTTATGAAATATCAATTTTATTTAATTTTCAAGTCAAATAATATTTCGTAGAGATGCTGTGATCAACTGCTATCTTTTTGATATCAACAGGATGATTTTCAAGCATAGTTTCTTTAACTTTTTCGACTTTCTTTTTAATATTTTGCTGCTCTTTAGAATCCTGGTAGATCGCTTCTTTTCAGGCTGATTTTATTCCAGAATTGTAGTAAGGCATAAGCTAATGGATTTAAAAGTCCCCGGAGTTCATATTTCTTTCTGCTGTTACTTATTTCCTTCTTCTCCATAGGAATACCAAGATCTTTGTGAATACTTTTAACCGAATTTTCCATGGTAAACTTCTTATCACTCTGAGCTTTTTTGACTGGAAAATCTGTTTTAAGTCAATGTTGGTTTCGATGTAATCGTGTCCTCGGGTAAAAACAGCCTTTTTTAGATTTTTTTTCTCATATAAAAAAAGAAATATTTTATTAAAATTTTTTACTTTTTGAAAAATGAAATACGTTATTACATTTTTTAATTTAATTAATTTAAAAAAAAAAAATTCTGAAATTTTTGGAAAAAAATATTTTAAACTCGGTCATTGCGACGCAGCCTTGGCAGGAAATCATCTAAAGTGAAAAAATACGTGTTTTAGTTAAAACCTTTACTTAGAACTTGGACGAAGGGAAAAAACTGAAAATTGGATTTTTGGCTGACATTTTTACAAAAACAAAATTAAAATTGCAGTGTAAATTTCACGACATTTTTTTTGTCAAATAGTTTTTCATCCAAGTCTTTAAGAATTTATCTGAAAGACATGTCTCTAGAAATCATGCCAACTGACTTCAAAAACACATTTTCCAGGAAAACGCGTTTATGGACGGGGCACTTAGCCTAGCTAGCCTTGAGCGCACAAGTTCTTAAAGCTGTATCTCCGAAACCATTACTCGTATCAACTTGAAAATTTAGGACAATATTCTGTAGAAAATTCGATTTTTGAAACCCGTAAACCCATGTAACACCTTAACGGAGCTGAAAATCATATTCATAAGATTTATAAAAACAAAAATTCCAAAAAAAATCATCATCCAAAATTTATTTAATAGCCACTAACCATTCTAAAATGTTTTCGCCTCGTCTCGGTGATGTGAAATCAAAATCTACGCACCCACACAAGTCTAGATTCTGGGGAGGATTAAAATTTCTCCTAACGAAGAGAAACAAAACCAAAAGTTGGCACTGAAGTGAACCAAAGCTGGCGTTGTTGCCACAGAACACAGCAGAGTGACATTCACAAAAGGCGCACAATTAAGTGAGCAAGTGGACAGGCACTTCTGGGCACAAACACACCTACACACACAGATATGAGCAGCTCAACTGCTCAAGTGCCGACAGTTGTTGTAGCTACGCATGTGACTTTCTAGCCGATTTACTTGTGGTTCTAATAAAATGCCTGGCCAAAAAATACGCACATGTGTGCGCTCAAACCGTTGGCCATCCGGCGACGCCTGGCACAATGCTAGCAGGTCCTTGTGGAAACCTGTCGCCGTGTGTGCTCATTCAGTAGCACAGCACTTCAAAGTGACTGAAGAATGGTAGAAAGCAAATATTTTCCAATTTCTTTATACAAAACAGGCATCCTTTTGTCCGCCTGCACAACAATTGCACTTTCTCCTCGCTCTCGCTCTCCCTGTCCGTTGTATGATGTACACATGTGAGTGTGTGGTGATATAATTTCGTCTGGTTTTGTGTTGCTCAGTAATGTGTTGCACATAAAGCTCTGGCAATCGCAGTCAGCCGACCTAAGCACTTGTGAAAATAAATTTGTCTTAAGCTTTGAAAGCGTGAAAATAAGTGTAAAATACGTTTATACAATATCTCACAGTTCTATGCGTGTGCGTGTGTGTTTGTATGTGCTTGCAAGCAATTTTCGTGCTACTTGCAACACTGTATGGCGGCGGCATTTTACGTACGTCATCTATAAAACGATTTAGTAGCACATTTTTTGTGAGTGTGGGCGTGTGTGTGTTGCTGGGGCATATATATATGCCATTAAATACCGTTATTAGCAACGAGCACTTGATGTCGCTCAAAAAGTTGTCTAGCGTCGAGTATGCGGAGCAAATGCCTGTAGGTCGTCTTCATTATTCTGCACTCAGTGCGTCTGCTTGTGTGCGCCATGTGTGCTGTCCAGCGCTGAAAAGTTTGCACAAAAGCCGTTCAAGTGCAGGCATCGTATTGCCTTTGTTGCCTTTTTTCTCGTGTTCTCATTTTCTATTTTTATGCCTTTTAATCCGCAGTCGGTTTCAACTTGAAATAAATCAGTTTCATGTTTGGAAAATTGAATTGACAAGCGATTTAAATCCTTTCTCTCTATTGAGATAAGCTTCTGCTAACAGCTGACCTTTTGCGCCACTATGTGGGGAGTATACGGGGAAATGCAAGTGCGTTTAATTGTTCGAAAAGTTTTTCTATTTTAATTTGAATGAATACTCATACAAATATTTTGATTTCAGACTGAATAAGATATTGTCTTTAATTCAATGTCTTGATAGCTGCATGTGAAAAAATTAAGTAGAAAATAGGGATTTAAAAACTGGCATAAATCGATTTTATGAAAAAAGATTGCAACATATCTATATAATAATAAATATTTTCATAAAATTGTTAATTGTTTTCCTCTTGCTTCGCATACATAGCTCAGTTTTCAAGGTACACATTGTTCCAAAAGAAATGTCCGCATTTTTATTGTGTTATAAAAATATTTTGTGATGGTAAAGTGACCTTAAAAGGTCTGTGCACCCATATATTTAAGTCAAATATGCAACGTTTTATTGAATGAGCTGTTTGAAAATAACTTTATAAAGACATTCTCATAGTGAGCTTCGTTCCTATTACTAAAATATTAGAAAATTCGATCTTCACAAGCTTCAATTTGGGCCAGATTTGCACCAACCAAATCGTTTACCGCGACAGGAACAAGTATTAATTACTGGATGTCAGCTCTGGACTATAAGCTAACGTGCATAATAAACTTCCTTCAGACTGTCCATATGTTGAATGTCTAAGTAAGAGTTTGTCCGTAAAGGTGAAGCGCGGGGTAGATGATACCTTGCCAATTTTATGAAAACCATATTTGAAGCTTCCTGACCTTCCTTAACAATCCACTTCAGAAATGATTACTGTTGCTGCGGTTCAGTATGAAAGCATTTACTAAAAATCTTTTGCTCCTGCTTACGTCACAGTTGGACCACGCGGCTACCATTATGTGGTATTATCGATAACTGCGTGAATTGGTCTTCGTTCCAGAGGGATCTAAATAATCGGATCGAACACGGAATTTTATCCGGTTAAGAACCGCACCTCGGCACCATTCCTCGAAATTACTTCAGGAATGTTTTCTTCCGCTACAACAACATTTGGTGGCGCAAAGGCAGCAGAAGAATTACTCCAGGTTGAACTCAATGCCAGCACGAGTCAGGAGGATGCGGAGCAACACTGCTGCAAAGAGTTGCTCCAGTGACGACAAGCTTAAACTAAGACATACCGATCTAAACGAGGTAAGATCTCCGAAATAACAACCATTGGCCAGATAAAATCCGGGTCCATTCCGGTGCGTAGAACCGGCTGTTGTGGGAATTATTTAGTCTTCAAGGTCGGATAAGAGTCGACTAAATGAAAATTGCTCGTGATTGTCTGTTACAGTTTCAGAATCAGGCAAGTAAAGCGCTGCGTCTTCGTTTTCACGATTTCTGCCTTTGATGCACGAACTAACAAAACTATCGATAAAAAATTTTTACTTTCAAAATCTAAAATTTGGGCAACACTTGGGCGCTTGCTATAACGACAGAGTTATCATTCACGCTTGATATCCTCTATTCTCTTGCTATTCCGTATTCGATAATAGTAATAAAATGGAACTGGAATTGTGTCAAAAACTTATAATTTCTTAAATTTCTACACTAAATTTGTATGCTCTCCACTCATTAACGCATTGCTACTAGTTACATAACCGAAACTTCATTAAAACCACAGCAGACATTAGAACTCCCTTCTTTGTTTTACTTTATAAGTAATTTTGTACCTAAGTACGACTGACCACTTAACAACGGTGACACATTTAAATGCATCAACAATATCTGGACGCGCCACATTTCGCCCCTCCGATGTGCCGTTGCTGCATGTTTATGCCCCTCAGTCACTCAACGTTCCAACGCTGAAGCATATTTAAGCAGCGGTGTGTTGCATGCAGCTATCCAACGCTTTAATATTAACATTGACATACACAAACATATACATACAAAGGCGTTGCATGTAAACACACACACATTCGTGACAGAAGAGTGAATAACAGAGCTACAAGCGCCGCAAGCTCATGTCTGGCAAACATTGAAGACCTCACTCAGCTTAGTAGTCTACCTCGACATACACGCGCGGCGCAACGACATCTTTGCAATGCCATCAAAGCATCAAATACATTGCATACTTCACGGCGCATACTCATGTATCACGCATTTTCACTTTTTTCTTTGCGGTTTTTGATGCTTGCTCGGTGGTTTTGTTGCTGCTGCATGCAACAAGATGTAGACACGCGTATGTACATGCATGTGTATATGTGTGTGGCACATCAGCCAGGTGTTGTCATTTGCTCTGGTGGCAGTTGTATTGTCAAGTTTAATTTAAAATTAAAATGTGCCGACATTGGCAAAGACACTGAGCACACGCTTCAGCTTTGTGTGGCGAGTATATGATGCAACACATAGATACGCGCTGCTGAAAAATTTAAGTTAATCTTTATTATAGAAGCAGCTGCAGCGCACGAGCAACACATTTTTCTGTTGCTACAACAACAACGCCTTCACTTGCCGTCTCCATTTCTATGCGTCCCATCGTGCTGCCCCCAGCGAGCACCCTCTTTAGCAGCTGCCTCTGCCAAGCAAATCTCAACTCTTCCTCATGGCTATCCAACTGTACATACACATATACAACCGTACTCATAATCATGCTAACTGTATATGATCCGTTGTTCGGTTTGGTAAGTGCCATTGCCCACAGGACGAGCGTTTGTGTGGCACGAGCAAATATACTCGAATGTTTTGAAGCGTTTATCTTTCGGCAGGATAACGAAGAACCGTAAGAACGTAGCACAGCAAAAAAGAAAAGGTAGAAATGATGAATTTCATAGAGAAAACCCGCAACTTGCGGTATTTGTAGTTAGCTACTTTCTTCCATGGCGAAAGTGTGCCACACAATGAACGGGTCTACAGCGCCACACCCCCAATACCCCCAACACCCGTTCCACATCGGCGTCCTTGACATGACAAGCGAGGATTAACTTATTTTCTACAATTGTGTAGAGATGTGTAGAGCCATGGATATGCAGAGCAGCTCGTTCAGTTGTTGGAGAGCAGGTGAGAGCGGGCAGTGTTATGCCAAACCTCTGCAATCAAAAGAAATTCGGTTAAAATGTGTGCGCTATATGTATGAACGTGTGTTTGTATGCATATAATTCATGTGGTTGCCTGTATATATGAGTGTATGCGTGTGGTTTAGTGATGCGTTAACGGAAGAGCGAAGTGTGGTGCAACCATGTTGGAGCAGATGATCAAATGATGTTGCTGATGATTTCTATGATATATGCGCACACATTCATACATATACTTCCGCAAACTACACACATACATACACACACCTACTCACACATATTCATACATAAATCAAGCTGTTTGACGCCTTCATTCCGACATCAAGGCGGTCAGCTTACAACTAGCACCGAGCTGCTGCCAAGCTGATAGAGTGAGCATGTAGCGCTGGTTACGAGTAGCGACGGCCGAGTAGCGAGCGGTTTGCGGTTTGACACAGGTGTTCTTCCTCGCAAATATGCATAAATTTAAGGATTTTCCACTAAGTCTCGTTTGCCATGGTTTTGCTCTTCTCAGCCGGGCATTAAAAGCATTTCCTTTCATTTCAATTTGGATTTGTTTGATGGCTGCGGCTTAAGGTAAACTAAAAACCTGAAAACATAGAGAAACAGCGATTAAAATGGTTAAGATTTAGATAACGATGTAACGGTAAAGCAAAAAAAAAAAATCCTTAAATTTAACTGAGTCAACTGTAAGGATTCGGTATTTGCTTTAATTTGGTTTAATTAAAGGTTCTGAAGAGACTTCCTGACTATTGTAATGTTTTTCAAGCAAAGGCAGCTGCCATTAAGGTGGCGGTAGATTTACTGTTCCGGCGTGCAGCCGACTTCAGAGAAGTGACTATCCACTCTGATAGTAGCGCGAAGATAATAGGTTTAAAACCTTTAACCAAGCGTTCAGTGCTGGTTAGGGAATGCCTAATCTCGTTATAATCGAGTCACTTTGTGATAAGACTAGTATGGCTGCCAGGCCACAACAGGATCGCAGGCAACTGTATAACTGATGAGCTGGAAAGAAAAAGTACCCCGGAACCGCTATCAGTACTATAGGAATCGATCGGTGCTCTCATATCCTTGTGTGTTCTATTACTGGATAGCTGGGTTTCGCGGGACCATGGACAGCGTTGGGCTATAAACAGTTCATGCGCTGTCCTAAGATCCTTTTGGATCCAGTGAGCTTATTTCCCTCATTAAGGTTAGACTTCCACCAGAACTTATAAGATGTTTGTCCGGAAAGTAATAGACCTGAATCGATTTAAAAAAATTTATTGAACCAGTCGTTACAACTCTTTAAAACTTTCGAATTAGGCTCCTTCTGCGTCGGTGCATCGCTGCCAGCGCGGTTTCCAAGCATTGAAGGCGTCACGGAAGGCATTCTCCGGAATAGCCTTGAGAGCAGAGGTGCATGATTGGATCCCCTCTGTCGTATCTAAATGCTTGCCTTTCATCGGCCTTTTCAGGCAAAGAAACAAAAGAAGCCCAGGGGCCACATCTGTAGGGCGGCTACGGAAGCATTGAGATGCCGGCCTTGGTTTGGTAGCTGTTCACAAGAAAGGCGGTGTATGCCGGGCCTTCATTTGAGTCTCTTAAGGACTTCCACGTAAAACTTTTTGTTGACGGTTTATCCAGGAGGAATAAATTTATAGTGGATGATGCCTTTGATGTCAAAAAACGTAATAAGCATCGTTTTCACTTTTGATTTGCTCATTCATCAGCGACCTCTTCCCGGCCCTCCCTCTACTCTAACGAACGCTGCATTTTCGGCTTGCCCCACTCACAGAAACCCATCGCACGAAAATCTTTGTCCTGTCTTTCCAGGTGCTTGGAGACAACTGACCAGCCGCTCGTTCGTTAATTAGGAACGCCCTCTACCGAATCCAATCGGTGCGCGCACGCTCCAAAGTACAGTCGCGGCGGAAGAAAATCAGTCCTATTACTTTCCGGACAAACCCTGTATATGGTAGTTTAGGGCAAAAAGGGTCGATTATGTTATGTGTATCGCTTCCTAAATAATCCAACATATTTTTTTTCTCGCAGCTTGTTTAAAGGTCTTCTAGGATGCTCATCTACTTTACTGAGTTTATTAGGGAAACGAGGCACTAGTTGTGCGTTTCAACTCTCTTATGCACAAAATTTCAGCGTTGACCTTTCGTTTCCCGTATCCACAACTAATCCTTCGAAAGCAAATTCACTTTATATTTACTTACTTTGTTAAGATTATACCGTTTAAGCGTACTCTGGAAACGAATACACATACAAACACTATTTACATTACAAAGCCATCAAAGTACAAAAAAATTCCAAAGAATATCCTTCAATTTTTTTTAAAAAGTTATACTATTTTTCGCTACTAAAAACAATGAGAACAAGCACAAGTTTTATGAGTAGATCTACCGTTAATCTCTTTATGTGAAAAGTGTTTATACAGTTATGTTTTGTGTTTGCACAACACTGGTAATGCGAAACATTTATGAAGGCGCTTAGGGGCAAAAAGGCACGCTAAAGTGACGTGGGCGGAAGTTTGTGTTGGCTTCTTGTGCTCACAATAATAACAACAACAAAAGTATGTACACGTAGTACAATGAAAAAACGAGCCTGGCAATCAGCGTCAGCCAGTTGCTATTAAAGTTCACCAGCGACGGGATTAGAACTTGTGCACTTTGCGGCCGAGCGTGGCTAATTTAAGTTAAAAAGCAATAAAAGTACGGCGCCCCAGCGTGTTCCAAAGCATAGAAAGCGCATGACGCGCTTAATGCACACGTCTCAGGCGATTGTTGTTGCAAAGCTTTTCAACTTTTCAATTAATTTTACGACATAATTTATACTTACTTAAAAATGGTTTAAGCAGAATTTTCATTTTGACTTCAGAAAACTAATACAGTGCCGATATAATCAGTTTAGCATTGTTATTACTTAATGGAAAGTAATAATGGAGCTTTCTGGCAGCTTTAAAAATACGTTTCTAAGTTCGATTTTTACTGCCGGCGGCTGTGTCCTTTAAGTATTTTTAAAGATCGGTTTGTATTTAATAGCGATGTGCTATAGTCTAGAGGTATTTTTTTCTTTTAAGTCATACAATAACACATATATTTTAATCAGAAAGTCACCTTCAACTAACCTCTGGCGATAATTCCGAAAAGTTTTAGTGTCGACCGACGCCTTAGTTTTGTTGATTTGTAAGTTTTGTAACTATCCGAGAAAACTATTCCAAAAAACATTTCTTTCAATGGAAAGAAACTTCATAAACTGGGATTACCGAAAAATAAACCAATTTTTTTTATGAGTGTACAGCGGATTCGTAGCCAATTACAAAGCTACTTGAGTTGGTAAGGAAGGTTACCTCAGCTGTATTTGGGATGCGAACGAGCGCAGGTCCGCTGTTCTTTTGCGGTAAGAAGGGGCTTGAGTGTGTTATTGCTGCGGAGTAACTGGATTTCCGATGATGACGTGAAGAGCGAGAGATATGTTGGGAGCAGGAGGCTTTTAGATGATAGGGTCAGATATATATGGCAAGACCGTTGGGACAACAATCCTAAACCAGTTCGCTAATTTTCTCATGCGGACTAGCCTTCGGTGAATATCGTGGTGTTTGTGGTAAAAATATGAATGCGTGAAGAGCTGACACTTTGTCGGTTGAATGTGAAGTTACATTGCAACCGGTTGCTGGGCCCAAAGTACGCCAAAGGTTTTAGATGGGCCTCGAACCTTACCTAGGTAGTTAGTGTATCCATTCCACACTGCCAGTTGATACTGATTTGATAAGATGTCCTCAGAAAGTACCCACGTAACACACACCGGACGTTGTTATTTTCCGCCTATTTTTGACAGCTGGGCCTGACGGGAGCTTAATGAGGGGTGGCCAATTGTCGACACCAGTGCAAACGCATGAGAACCAGCGAGCTCTTTGCAGTTGCAGAAGCTACTTGGAAGTCTACTCAAGTTGAAATATTTCAACTTTTGATTGCCACGTATTTTCGAGATAAAGGCTGAAATACATTGGCCCTTCAATCCAACGTGTTTAGACAATCAGCTAATCTGGCAGTATATACATATAGTATATTAAAATGCATAAAAAGTGATGAGCTCTATGGGTTCTTTGGCGAATAGAATTACTGGAGTTATTTTAAGGTCCAAGTGCGATCTTTGCTTGAGGTCAGCGATAAAACCGAACTTGTTAAAATTCTTTTTGACTTTCGGACTTTATTTACAGATGAACCGAACCGAATGCTAAAAATAGACTCTCCATTTTCCATTCCAAGGTCGGCGCACTAACAAAGCGCTCTAATTCACTTCAATCAAAGCGCAACGGCCACCCGCTAGCCCCAACCTTTCGCATCATAAAAAAGTATGATTATTTTTCTCCAGAGAGCCAGCGACAAGTGTGTTTGCCTTTGAAATGCAATTTATATATATATATAAATACTTTTTTTTTGTTAATATTGCCCCGTAATATGGCAAAGTGGCGAAATCTTCGTTTGAGGGTAAATATTTGTGCATCACTCCTGTCGCCGGCTGGACACAACAGTACCGTTATGACGCGCACGCAGCTGTGTCGTTCACAGACGGTGGCATCATCAACAGCTACAACAACAGCTCATAACTGTAAGTATAAATTGGCAGCGAAAGCTGATGGAAACCATTTTCCTGCAATTGACGAAACGCAGCTGAAAAACCAACGGCGGAGGGAAGTAGTTACTTGTGGAGTGGCTGGTGAATTCGTGGGGTGGAAGCAAATTAATGCTATCGCAAAATGATGAAAGAGGAGTTTTTTGGTTTTGGTGTTTTTGGAAAAATATGAAAAAATTGTTGTCACTCAAAAAATTCCGTGAAAACTTTTCACATTATGTGTTGCCGCAAAGTAGTCACCAGCAGCGGCAAGAACAACGTCAAGTGCAATAGCGTGTGTTCCTAACGTCTCCAAACAGCTATAACTGAGAGTGGTGAGTTAGGAGCTTTCATGATGGAGGTACTGCCGTCTTTCTTGTTCTCCCAAGCCAGCGCTTGCGTCGACGCTGTGCTGCCCGCTGCTGTCAAACTTGACTTGCCGATGTATTTGTGTAGTACGCGCTGTATTTGCATTGGAAAGTCATAATTTTTATGCGACTTTTGAAAAAGTTGTGCCGCCAAGTATGCGCGGCTACAGCCTCCGACTCCTCGACTTCTCGCTTACTTGGTCGCTTGCGTCACATTTCTTTCGCGCGCTTTGTAAGCCACAACTCCAGCGCTGATACGGCGCGCACCCATGAGACTCGCGAGTTCGCTCAACTTAACACTTTGTTGTTTTTAGTATTTGTTGCTGTTGTTGTCCCCGGCGACTCTACGTTTAGCTTTGAAAATCTCTTAGGGTCCTTCTTTTTTTGGTACTTTCTGACTTTGTTTTCCATATTTCTATATTTTTTCTTAATTTCCTCTTGTTTTGCTGCTATGCGACGTGAGTTGCTGGTGCCTCGTGCGCGGCGGCATCAATTTTCATTAAGTTGCCTTTTTCTTGAACAATATTTGTAAGCATTTTTTATTTTTATTTTTTATTCCTTTTGTGCGCTGTTTTGATGCTTGCTGCTGGCGCTCCATTTCACCACCACTTTCCATTTGGAAGCCAAGCCAATAATTTCGCGTGACTCCATTGCGCGCACATTCAACGCCTTGCTGCCACCACAGAGCGCCCGCCCTGTGCCCTGCCACTTGAAACGGTGCTTTTTATAGAAATTCATAGAAAAGTTTCTACGGTTTTATGTAAATTAAAAAATCTGATATTTCCGCTAATGGCGTATGGCAGGCGCTGGTGCTTCCTGTCTTCATCAACCACAAAAGCAATAAAGAAAAACAATAACAACGTTGCCGCATTGACATTTTAGATGAGTTGCTGACTTCTGCTTATTTGCGGTTTGCCAGCGTTGGAATTTCGCTGGTAGCATAGTGTAATTGAAAGTCAGAAATATTTTGTAAATATATTCAGCTGTGCTGTACCCCCTCCCAAGTATGCAAATGATTTTTAATAGTTGAATGATGGCAATATTGTCATAACGGAATTTGACAAAAGCATGCGTACAGTTAACGCAATCAAAGACAATGAAATAAGTAAACTGTTTCACTTCACTCAATTATATTTCACTTTTGAACTTAATTCGCTCAAATAGTGGAATCATTTTATCCGAATGCCTGACGAAAGTTTCACGATTTCGTGTTTAAAGTCTGGTTCGAGGTAGAATGAGTTTTTCGACAGTAAGATTTGTCAATCACTGATAGCTGGGGGTTCAAGTGTTGATAGGCTGTTTGACAGAGACAAATCAAGGCTTTTGCCTAAAAAAAAGACATAAAGGTGGACTTAACGCTGCAGACTCACCAATAAGTTGTGAACGGACTTAAAGTAACTTCTCCTGAAAGTGACTTGGGTTCATATGTATTATAAAGCTATTTCGATATCTAAATTGTTTAACGGTTAAGACAAGTGATAATTGTTTGTCGAGAGCTCGGAAGCAGACGATCAATCTGCCGAATAACGTGGCAAAGGTGCGCCGAAGCTGGCTTTGAGGAATTGCTTTGAGAGACGATTTAGTTTTTGAGGAAGGAATTAAGAATTTTAAAATTATGATGAAAGTCTTACTAGTTTTTGCTAATAGTGGCATATCTCGTCAAATGAAAAAGTTCTCCATGCAAGCATTTGATTCTCGTTCCATTGTATGTCAGCTATGTGTTAAAGTGGTCCGATATCGGCGCTTCCAACAAACCAACAGATTCTTGGGGCAAAATAATATGGGGAAAATACAATAAACATTGGGAGATGACGATAATAAAATCTGTAAATTTTTGTGTAAAATGCTCCTTCAATTCTAATTAAAACCCCGGAATCAGTTCAATATTGTCCAACCTTAATAAAAAGGATTCATGTTTAAAATGAAAGTCAAGAAAGTTTTTACTCTTTTGTAGTTTAACAAGTTGCTTAACAGAGCTCCAGAATCTCTAGCGGAGTGTTATTGAATGTTACTCGTTATAATGTTTCAACACTCACAAATCTTTAATATCGTCTTCAAAGTAGACTTCTTCAGATTCAACACAAGGATTTCATTGCTAAATCCAATTTTTCAGAAACTTGTTCAATCCTCGGCTGGGATGGCTCTTCTTGGCTGCAATAAAATACGGAAAAAGTCACAGAGGGCCAAATCTGGCGAATACCGTGGCTAAGGAATGATTCTAGTTTCACGTTTGGCCAAAAAGTCAGTCATGAAAATACTAAAATGTGAAGGCGTTTATAGTGGTGAAAAATTTCTGAATTTTCTGCCCGCAAATTTGGTCGAATCGGACGAATTTTTTTATGTAGACTATGAAAAATAAACAAGTAGTATTCTTTATTGACTATTTGAGCCTGTGGAACGAATTCATTTAGAACCACACCACGGTAATCAAACAAAATAATGAACATCACTTTGATTTGCGATCGACTTTGACGTGGATTCTCCGGTTTCAGCTCAGTTTTGTAGCGCCATCCTCTAGATTGTTGGATAGTTGCAATACATTACTCATAAACCCTCATCTGGTCACCAGTAATGATGCGTTTGAAGAATGTAGGGCTCTCAGCTACGTCTTCAATTAACTCTTTGGGACCTCAAAACATTAATCAAAATGTGTTAAGTCGATTCATATGTGATGTTGGGGTCTTCTGTTATCTCCCTGCTACCAATCCGACGATTTTAAAGCTCCCAGTTTCGATGCTATAGTCATTAACAGAGTTGGTTAGACGACTTGATGAGGCAAGTTTTCGATGACTACACGACCTACACTGCCGGCTTTGTACTTCTGAAATACTTGTGCTCATGTTAGAGTAGACACCCAACCCCAACATTTTCATCTATTTATTCATTCATTGATTCCATCGGAATTTCGATATCGATGACCACTATTAAATGACATATAGAGATCCAACTTCATTCAAAGATAGAAAAATGTTGTACCAAAAAATTTCATCGTTTCGGTTTCCTCCAGTTTTTCTAAACGAATCAGTCCGATTCAGATTTGATCAGATGGTGTCGCTTATAAGGTTAAAGCGATTGACAGTTGGTCGGGGATCTTTGCAGCTACCAATAATGCGGTTATGACCAGTCACTTGTAAAGACAACTAGATACAAGCGAATGGTTCTTCCTAAAATTGATCAGCCTCGTAGAGTTGGTCAAAACTTTGTTATCTCCATAATACCGATTGCGAAGTTTCAACAACGTATATTGGTAATGTAGCCATTTTTCTTGATTACTTTCAGTTATAACGTTCAGTACACCAATTAAAAATTCCTTAAAATATTATTAATGCTGAATTCGGTTACTATAAACTTTACATGTTTTAATGTTGTAGAGTGTTTTATCACTTAATTTTGTGACTGTGCTTCATATGGATTTCGATTTTATGATGAAGGTTGTTCACTGGAAAGCCTAAAACTTATATATGTATATGTAGTATATTAGAAATTTAATGAATAACTATGCGAAAAATAAATAAATTCAAAGTTGATGAATACCTTGACAGCTTGAGTTACACCACTGCGTCGCAATCCTTTCCATTACACCCAAAGACTCCATTAGCATGGAAATAAGTGAAAATTCAATGAAATGTATCAAAGTTGTTTCCTCAACTACTTAGCTTGATTATAATGAAGCGCTAACTGTCAGAATCCTTCAAAATGCAATAATACGCGTAAACCCTTATGCCGCACCCCTCCGCGCACTTAATGCACGGTATAACTGTAGTTTTAAAAGCATTGTCGTCGCTGCGCCGTGACAAACACTATATCAATGTCGTGCTAATGCGCCATAAAGTGCTTTATCAATCAATGCGAAAGGGATTTAAAGACATAGAAAAACAACCGTGCAAATGTCAGAATAATGTAATGAGAAAATAGAAATGCCAGCGACGAAACAGTTGTAAAGTAACGGGGCACACATACATATGCGTGAATATGCGTGTATGGGTGTGGAGGGCGCGATGCTTAGCGGGGCAAGCTGTTGGCATTTAAAATGAAATCACAGTTTCACACACATACATACACACCGTCATATGTACATTCCAACTATTGCGCACACGCACAAACACACACATGCGTCGTGGCAGAGTGGCAAATAGATAGAGAAAGCAGTCAACTCAAATAAACAGCGTCTCAAATCTCAGTTGCACACTTGATACGCGCTTAGGCTGTGGGCTAAATAAAAAAAATAATAACAACAACGTAAACAACAACAAAGAAATAAAAACAACAAAAATTAAACCAACAACAATGCAAAAACGAAAATCACCAACAAAAATAGAGCCAACAATAACAACAAATTCGGAATCAACAACAAAAGCAAAAAACCAACAACAATAACAATACCCCTCTAGCATATTGCTAGCTTAAGGGGTGCAGGTCTGCCTGGCAGCGCACGCTTCATTAAGCCACAATTGCGACCATGTGACATTGCCGGCTGTGGCGCGTACATTTCCGGCGGGGGTTTGTTGGCACTTCATCACGTCGAGTAGGCAACGCAACAGCAACAAGGCCAGATTAGCGCAGAAACGTCAGTGCCAATATGCCACACACACACAGAGCAACACATGTGGGCACTTATAAGGCAGCCGCTTTTTGTTGTTGCCATGCCAAAATCGGCACGGCGCGATGCTAGGATGAGTCGAACTTAGCTGAGCTGAGCTGCGTTGAGCCGGGCTGAGCTGCTTTTTGTGTAGTGCTAAATAAATTCTGTGCAATGAATTTGCGATTAGAACGACAATGATAACAGAATGTCGAATGAAAGAGAGAATTTCAAGAGAAAAATACACGAACTCACATACGAACGCACACCAGTGCACGTGGAGGCAGTGGGATGGCTTGAGAGTGGCGAGACGTGCAAAAAGGTGGCAAAAGCCAAGGAAAAAGTGCAAATAAGGAAATACTTTATGTCAACAACAAATAAACGCACACAACAAGCATCTCAACAGCAACAATTACACAAGCATGTTTTTGCAATGGTACAAGGGCAGAAGCAGAAGCGACAACTGCAACAATTACACATGTATGTGTGGCACACACACACTCATGTGGCAAAACAGCAAAAAGCAACAATAACAAATGTGTCAGCAACATATGTACGCACTTAATTTCCACGCTCGCAGTCCCTGTCAAACGCTACTCGCCGCAGGGTCGCAGCTAGACGCTAACAGCAGGACACTAAAATCAAGCATTTTTCCCGGCAATTGTATTTGTATATGTATGCGTGTGTGTGTTTGTCGACAAACTAATAACAACAACGGCAGGCATGTGACAAGCATACAAGGCGTGCGTGTTATCAGCTATTAGGTTAGGACCGCGGCGCTACTGTGGTTACAAGTTATGTAAGTTAAGTGTCAGCTATAAGAACAAAGATGCATGCTACCTAAAGCCTGCAGTGGTAATAAGGCTGTGCACATATTGGCGCCAAGTTTTCGTGAGGGTTACTAAAGGAGAAATATTTAAGAATTATTTTAAAATTTTTTGTTTTGGTTAGGGTGCACAGGGTGTATTAAGATTGCCACGAAGCTTGTCATAGCCAGAAGAAAATGTCGAAGACCTTATGAGTTATGAATGATCAGCTTGTCGAGCAAATTTTATTTTGCCATGTCTATATGTCTGTAAGCTTGCTTTGCACTTTTTGAGCTGAGGCTATAGACGTTCCTTTCCAGGCGGGATAATATTTAGTATTTTTTGTTAAACTATTGAAGTTATTTACTACCTATTCTTATTGAGTATTAAGGTCCCTCGCTTACAAAAATCAAAAAAAAAAAAAAAAAACAGGAAAATACTAAAAATCTACAAAAAATTATAGTAGAAATTTCCAAAAACGTAAATTTTTAGTGTTGTAGTCAAGAGGTGTAGTGGTCGAAACACCATCATTCACTAAAATGACAAAAACAGCTGGAAGTGATGAACAAATTTTGAACTCAAATTCGTAATCAGGACACCTCAAATACCCCACAGGCCACTTAGCATAGTAGTCGCAAGTTTTTCCCTCAGATTTTTATAGTAGTGCTATTGACTATTTAAATAAAGGTAAAGTAGAAAGAGACACCAGTAGCAAAAATTCCAACAAATTAACTCTACTTATGCCCGGATCATTTGCTTTGTGTTGCTTACTTTGTTTTTGTTTCGACCGAAGACGGCTGCAATTGTCTGAAAATACCAGAAATGTTCAGAAACTTTTCAGGAGTCTACTTACAAGCGAAACGAGACGAGACGTTTTATTTTTGCTATGCATCACAGATTTTCAACTAGAATTCTGTTAAAATAATGAACTGCGTTGTCGTTTGCTTATACTAAATATTTTGAGAGTTCGCAACAGTTAACATACATTTTTTTCTGTGATGAGAAACACTCCGCTCTTAGTTCTGATACATTTTATCAATCTTATACGCAATACTTCGTGCTCTGTCGTGTTAATTTTAGTATCATAACGCGTCGATTTGAATTTTATAAAAAAAAATGCTTATTTCCTTAAAACTATATGATAAATAAGTTCTCTATACTTTAGCAGCATTCTAGGCACCGTAGCGCCCATATCGAATTTTCATTAATATTTGTACGGTTTTTCATAAAAAACAAGCTTTCCGTTCTGCCAAAAATCAAAATTTTTAATAGTCTTTTAATCATTACTTTCGTTTATCTATTATAATATCATTGTTTAGTTATGGATCTGAGGTAATTTTAAGCCGAGTAATCTTCCCTACGAATTGACAACTTTTTTCAGAGGTCCTCCTGGAGATCCACCAAGTTTTTCAAAATGAATCAAAAATTTTTAAAATACATTAAATTCTATAGATTAGGTAAATCTGGTAGGCTAATGAGACACACATATGTAAGTAGATCAGTTTTGGTCCTTTGTGATACCAGATAGGGTTCAGTTAACGCGAATTTCAATGGACTATGTGCAGTGAGAGCGACTCGATACCTCTTCTAACGTCTCATACCCATTAAAATCTGTGAATATATTCCGTTTTTTTTTGTTGTCTAATATATGCATCTCATCCGAGGCTGATTGTTAATTTTCATTGGTAAGATTTTTTACGTGGCGGGTCCCAAACCCGGTGCACAACCCTGCGGAGGGTATGTTTTGCCTTCTCACTTTAGCTCACCTTCGAACGGATGTTCTTAGGCTATCCAGAGGATACTTGGTCAAAGACCGGAAGTAGTCAGCTGCTTGAGCCATGTGTAAAATAATCGTTTCTGGCCACTCCCAAGTGAATGGCGATCAGAGAACTTTCCTCACTTGCGTGAACTTCTACACATGACTCCATCCTCCAAGCGGCGTCTACGCCAATAAAGAAGAAGAAGATATATGCATCTTACAAAAATTTCACAATAAATGCAACCTTTATTCCCTATAAGTGAATATAACTCCTTGATTTAATAGCTTTATGAAAATTTTTCTAAGGTTTGTCTACTACTTACCCGTATCTTATTTAGAATAAGGGTTTTACTTGTGTAAAAAACAGATTATTTTCAAAAAATGTTTTCTCATATAAAAAAATAAATATTTTGTTGTTACAAACATACACTTCTAAAAACGAAATTCTGATTTTTTTGGAAGAAATATTTTACTTAAACTCGGCCATTGCGACGCCATTTCCGGTGACCCCTGGGAAAGAAGTTGCGCTCGCGTTGGCAGGGTAACTCCTTACAAGATCATCTAATGTGAAAATTTAGGACAATATTCTAGAGGTGTTGTGAAATTTAATAAACAATAAAAAATTCGATTTTTGAAAGCTGTAAGCCCATGTAACCCTTTAAGTTACAATCTGACTACATAAAATACGCGCAAGATTTTGAAAAAGATAAAAAAAGCTGTTATTTAACCCATTAGACGCTGGATTAATCTGAGTTAAACCCTTCTTTCTTCGTTTCAGAACCACTTTCTTCGAACCAACTGTCACGCCAATCAATCAGATAATACTTCTAACATTTTTTAATATTTTTTTTCAGCTATGGATAAAGTATTTAAGCCTTTAATCGCAAGCTGTCACGTCTCACATGCGCTCGACCGAGTGTAGCGTGCTCGTGCAATGAACCGCCAAGTGTGTGCACACGTCGAGCGGTCATATAAATTGCGTATCATTAATATTTGTTAGTGTCTAAAAGCCAAAAGCAACCCGCTGCGGCGCATAAAACGCTTAATGAAGTGAGGCGGAGAAAAAGGTCGTGCAGCGACACCAACTAACGGCTAACTTGCCAACTAAATGTGCGTGCGTGTGTTGGGCGGCGTTTGGGGTGAAGCAGCTGTCATGTAGCTAATAAATAAATAAAACCTAATTGTCGAATTCGATTCGATTGGACGACAGTATAACAACAACAAAAGCAAAAAATAGCAACAATGCAGTAATATAAAAGAATAATTGCTCATAAAACTAGTAAATCCGGAGGGGTGAGTGCATTTGGAGAGATAGATACTCACCCCTATTTATATATACATACATACACACATCTAGATCTGCGTATATGAGTACCACAAGGCCGCGCGGCCTGTGCTTGTGTTGTTATCGTTGTTGTTGTTGTGAGTGTGAATTGTTTTGCTTGTCACTGTAGTGCCGCATTTGTTTGCCACAGGTAAACATTCGGCTTTGGCAGCTTAATTCAACCTCATATTTGCACTCTTATTAAGAGCTCGCTGTGCGTGGGTATACATGTGCGGGTGTGTGTTTGTGCAGCCTGCGGACATTTATCTAGCGGCCACAACACGTGCAACCTCTGATTGTCTGAGATTTGTTATTTGTGCGACGCTTATCATGACAGATGGTCAAAATCATGTCAAAGAAATTAAGATATTTTCAAAATGTTTAATGTTTACACGCCGACACAAGAAGTCTTCGTGTATATTGTCTTTTTTGTTGTAGCTGTTTTCCAAAATCCCAATTTACTCGCGTTTGTTTGTCCACAAATCCACAGAACACGGTGCGGCATGTTTTCCGTTGCATATTTAATGCGGCGGCATAATGCAAACAGACATACATACAGACAATTTGTTCGTTTAAAAAATTCATAAGGCAAAATGCGATAACAATAACGCCATTTCTCCCTGCCACCCCCGCCAAGGCAATGCTTTGTGTAATTTATTGTGTTTTTATGGCTCGAATGCGTCACACAGTTTGCTTTTGCCACCCGCGCTACCAAACGACATTTATATGTGTATACATACATACATATATATGGATATATACTGGTTATTCATTGTTAAGCTATAAATAAATGGTTCTGTTTATTTTTCTGTCGATACGCTAAGAACGAACATTAATAAATGAACGACAACAAGAAGACCATTTGCCATTGCCAAAAGAAAACAAAAAACATCAAGACAGTGGAAAGAGTCAATTACTAACTGTTTACCGTTATATTTAGGTATTATTTGCTCTTCCAGCAGTGTATGAATGAACCCATAGAATGTGTTTGAAAGTTTCAAACATAACTCTTAAGCTTAACTCTTAAAGAGGAAGGATCATTTAGTTGTTACTATTTTTGGACACACTTCTAGATAAAAGCATCTTCAGGCCTTAACTTACTCTGCGATAAGGTTCGACGAGTCGTAAGTAAATGCATTAAGAGTTTGAAATCCGAATATCTATCTATTCGTCCGTTTGTCTGTCTGGCCGCTGGCTCTAAAGGCGATAACTGGAGTGGGAATTGAGATATTGTGATGAAATTTGCCGCATATATTCCTTGAACACACAGACTACAAATTTTATTAAGTGGGTGTGGCTCACATCCTAAATTGTTAAATATGCTTATCTTCCAAAACGCTGAAGTTAACCGAACTAAAGTTGCTGAAAAGAAAAAATCAGGCAATAAACACGTACCATATAACAGTTATGTTGAAAGCTACTAAAAATGCCACAACTAACTGAATAAATGTGCTTTCTCTTCTTCTTTATTGGTGGAGACACCTTTGCAATGGGGACGTTTTTTACGTGGCGGGTCCCAAATCGAGTTCGCCTTCTTACTTTAACTCGCCTTCAAACGGTTATTCTTTGGCTACCCAGAGAATACTCAGAGAACTTTCCTTACCTGCGCAAACTTCTACACATGACTCCATTCTAAAAAATGCGCCTACTTTTAGGAGAAATTCTATATATCAGGAACAACCTGTCCAATTTCAATCAAATTTGGCATTTGGTATTCCTATTACACATTGTGAAAATGAATGAATGAATAATTCAATCTGATTCTTTCACTTCTTTCCTCTTCTTCTTTATTGGCGTAGGCACCACTTATGCGGTGATAGCCGAGATAGCAGCGCGTCAGCCGTTTCTTCTTTTAGCCAATTCGAGATGCCAAGTGCAACCAGGTCGTCTCCACTTGATATCTAGAACGAAGTAGAGGTCTTCCTCTTCCTCTGCTTCCACCAGCGGGTACTGAATCGAAAACCTTCAAAGCTGGAATGTTCTCTTCCATCCGGACGATATGACTTAGCCATCGCAAGCCGCTGTCTCTTGATTCGCTGAACTTGTCAATGTCGTCGTATATCTCGTACAGCTCATCGTTCAATCGATTGCGGTACTTGCCGTTGCCAATGAACAAAAGGACCATAAATCTTCCGCGAAACTTTGCTCTCGAACACTCTCAACGCCTCATTGTCCATGCCTCCGAACTATATAGCAGGACGGGAATGATGAGGGACTTAGAGAGTTTGGCTGTTTGTTCGTCGGAAGAGGACTTTACTTTTCAATTTTGTACTCGTCCAAAGTATCACTTATTGGTTAGAGTGATTCTGCGTTCGATTTTAAGACTTCACTTTCAGTATACAAATCAATCAAGTTTTTAGATTAAAAATTAACACAAATAATGCCCTCAAGGTACTTTATCTTACACCCAAAAATTGCAAAAATCTGAGTATGACTTTTGAAGGACTGAGACACCAAATTTGTGGACCCCAAATATGAGCGATTCCTTACCGAACATATCGGTCAAGAAGGTCTCGAATTGAAATTCGGGGAGAACTGTCAACTTGACAACATTCCTCGAAATTACCTCAGGAATGTTTTATGCTGCTACCACAGATATTAATATTTAAGAAATCTTTATAAAATTCGGAAATAATCTATTTACCAAAACCCGAAGGAATTTCCCCAGGTTTAATCCCTGCAAAGTGCGAGTGTATAAAATGTTCCGTTACACCTGAACTTAGAGCTTCCTTATTTATTATATGCTGAATGAATTGACTGATGGCGCGTGTCCCGAAGAAATCGGTCCTGAAGAAATCAGTCCTGAAGAAATCAGTTTCAGTCACGACGTTTGGCATATACGTCAATTTTGATCTTAAGAGTGTATTTTAGAAATATTATAAACAATTGGGAAGGGTAGTTCTATACCATTCAATTTGACATGCTTCAAACTTAAACTCTTAAATTCGGCACATAACTTAGCTTGACCTCATTTCTGTGTGACAGAAAGCAAAGTTTACTTAAAACTTGTATATATATATATATATATATACTCGTGGCCACGCAAACCTTACTACTCAAAACTTTCAAGTATTGTGCATATTTGACTACATTTTATAGCGGTACTTTTTGCGGTATAGCAATTTTTTATTTAGAAATAAGTTAATAACATGTTATTAATCAAAAATATTAAAATTGAAAAACAAAACACATTCAGCTCTAGATACATCAAGTGAAAGATACTGAGCTTTACAAAATGAGCTCGAAATGTAAGAGACTGACATGTGATGAAAAAATTATATTTTTTATTTGTTTTTATTGAATTTCATTTACACTTTATTTGAAATTAATATTTTATTTTATTTCTTTTTAATTGAAACACGAAGTTTAGTAGATGTATCACATTAAAAACAATAAAATCGGCCGCTTTTGTATAAAGACAGAAAACCTAATTTGTGTTTTACTCATCAAACGTAATAAATCAAAAACTATAATAATAATTAGATAATATAACTTAGTTTACTTATGCGTACTAAAAACATAAAAAATAATTGAAAAAAAATAAACGAAGAAACGAAAAAGTCCGCAAAAAATGTGAGAAAGTATGGTGGAAAGGTTTGCGTGGCCAGGAGTGTAGTTTCTTTTGGTTTCTAATATTGACGAAGGAACGATAAGAGTTTTAGTAAATTATTAATAAATGGATGAATACTAAATTCTGAATACTTTTTTGTTACGTTATGATCTCCGGTCCCTATATTTTCTTACTACATCCTTTTGAAGTTTTGTAAGCAACTTTATCATTAAGAACGGACTTAATAAACAAGAATATGCTGAAAGAAAATGTGCAATAACTTTTCTCTATAAAAATGGAATAAATTTTAAGTAATGTAAACTTCGGTTCGGATCTCTGCAGTACAACAAATGGCATACTTTGTTGCGCTGTCAAAAAGTTCTACCGACTCTATTTTTAGGTTGCCTAACGTTTTCTCCCCCAACACTGCCACTTTATCGTTTAACTGAAAACGAAAGATCACAACAACATTTGTCTAAAGAAAATAATTGTCAACTGAAAGAATCTCTGCAAGACTAAAGCGTGGTGAGCATAGTTTCAGAAAGCACAAGCAATGTGATAAGCAGTTAATAGGATTTTTTATGTAAATTAAGGAAGCAAATATATAATAAAGGAAAACAAAATGGTAAAAATACCCTCACAATAAATCGCATTTATATTTTCAAAGACAAGGCAATGAACATAGTGTTCATAAGAAAACTGCGTTTCGAGCTTTGTTAGAATTGTCATAATATTAAGAAAATATTTTTTGCTGTTTTATCAAAAACAGACATTCTGAACTCCGCATTTTTTCTTTACCACCTCCGGTCTTAAAGATTAATTATTTGAACTCACGTTGCTCCATAGGATCCAAGGTTTGTAACAGGAAATTTGAGCTCTTGCCAATATGTACCAACAGAGCCTCAAAAGGCCATATTTACTCCTATAATTATGAGTTTGCCGCATTGAGTCATCAAAATCAGTTTAATATTGTGAAAGTGATGGGAAATTTGAGAGATGAATATCCAAGAATAATGTCCTTAACTCGTTGAAAATTTTAAAAATAATCAAGATTTTTTTATCGTTAAGTTAATTTTAAAAAATTCCTAAAATTTCGGAACTTGATTTCTCTATCTTATTATTTACTTTATCAAACTTTATTGGGGCAATTTTTCTTGACTTTTGCTTATACATATACATAAATACCGTTTGGAAATTAAAAATAAGCCCATATTTATTATATTAACTTTTACGTATTTGAAACGGCATTACCTACACACACATGCATATGCAAATAAATTATGTAATCTTTGCATTAATGTGGGTAGACTGTTATTTTTGTAACAATAGGCGCGAGAAAATTACAATTACACTTATTTGTCTAGACGGACAAAAGTCCACAAAAATACTCATAAATTTATGTTGCATGAACGTGTAATGAGACATAACATAATACCGTTACACGTATAAACAAATATTTGAGCAGAAACGAAAGCAACATATGTTATGGCCTGAAAAACGTGAACGAAAAAAACAAAACGAAAACGAAACAAACAATAAAATAAAACACGATAATGACACATTTTCACTGCAAATGTTCTTAACGAGGTCACCAAATCAGCGAGGACGATTTAATTTTTTGGGAATACTACTTACAAGTAGAAGTCGGAAAGTGCGCCAAATAGATTTATCAAAATAAAATGATATTACTTTAAGTGAGAGAATTCTTTGACTTTAAGTTCTGAGGTCAGTTGCAGAAAACACTTAGCCTTGAACAATTGTTCTGAGAGTATGGAAAAACGCATAGACTTTTTCTTTTTCAGGTATTTAGATAAATGTAGAAAAATGTATACTGAATTTTTCTTTGACAAAAAAAGTTCGATATATGCTTTGGTATGAGCTCGTTCAGAACGAGGCGAAGCAAAATGTTGGTTGGAGTTCATCTTTTTTACGTTTTCCCGAGCAGCGGTTGTAATTGGTATTAAAGAAGTATTAATTCTGACATACCTTGTGTTTTCTTCACTTCGTTGTTAAAGCATGAACTTGGGCTTCTTTGCGGCATGAGACCCAGTAAATATGCAGCCGCTTTCCAGAAATCGCTACATCTACTGCCTTCCTGCTTCTAAGGGTGTTTTCTGACGTAACTCGAGGTTGTTATTTTTGCCTTAATTGCTGCCTGGCTATCGACGTATATATTGAACTTCTTTATGTGAAACGTTTTCCAACTATACTTCGGCCTGGAAGTTACTTCAGTATTCCGGAAGCTTGAAGTGTTACTTGAGATACAGCTCTCAGCGAGGGATTCCTTCTCCTACTCCATTATCATTTTTTGGCCCGTTTGTATGGATGTTGTAAGTTCCACTGGTGAGTCGTATGCTTCTGCGCCATACACATTCCTTTAGTGTGACCTGGTTGGTACCTGTTCTCTCAATAGGGATATATCTGTCATATAAACTAATGGATTAAAATCAATTTTTTGAGTTGAAAATTTTTTTATTTCATTAAATATCTTCCCGAAATTATCGGATTGGTTTATTGGATTGGAGATTATTAGTATTAGTCCAAACTAACGTCAAAATCTTAGCAGAAATTGAAAATCTGGCCACTATAGCTATAGCTAACATACAAATCGACTGATCAATATCAAGTTGAAGGTCTTTTTATACTCTTCTATATAATAAGAAATACAAAAAGAAAGAAAAAAGAAAGAAAAAAGAAAGATAAGAAAAATAATAAAGTGTCGGAGTTAACATTTTTCCTTGTTTTTGCTTCAAAATTAGCTTCGCTTCCTTCTTGTACTCGTACAATTTCGTGCAACCCTAATGGTAAACTAACTGCAATCAAGTCCAAATTATTACCGATCATTACGAAAATACTGTTGCCTACTTTTCAGCGCCAATACGTTGGCTCACAGATGCTGCAACATTTCGCAATTTGTAAAAGCCACGTAAATACCGTTAGCTGCATTCATAACATTTAAAACAATTTCGAGAGAACACAAGTTTCGCTCCATATTTATTAGCGAATGACAGTAAAACAAGAAAAGCGTTAATGAAGATGACGGCAATACAATTTGTTGGCCAAATAGTTGGCGATTGGAGCGTCGGACGGCATTGGCCTAAATTTAGCACACTGCCATAACGCTTGAGATCGGCCTGAACCGCATAGAAAGGGCTCTATTAACCTGGCCACTAAGGCGCTAACGGGAACTGCAGCTATAAATGCCTGTATGTATATGTGTGTGTCTCCGTGTGGCAACGACTCGGCAAAGTTGGCGAAATTAAAATGAACTCAAGCTTAACTTTGCCTAAGTAGTTGATTGCTGTTGTTGTTGTATGTACACTTTGGTGCCTGCTTTATTTGTTAGTATAGTTGGCTTCGTTGCTTGTTGCTTTTGCTTTTGTGTTTGTAACTATTTTTGTTATTATTGTAGTTTAAGGTTGAATGCCAACACCTGGAAAGGCGGAATTCGCACGGCTGCTTGAGCTCGGATTAAGGTCTATCTGCAAAATGGCCGAAGCGCAGACGCTTAATAAACTTCCACGAAACTTTTCGCTCACTGCTGAGGAATGCCGCAGCTTGCTGGGTACCCAAGACCGGTGTGGAGACGGGCACTTAGCGGGGCCTCTAAAGTGCAGAGGCTGCGCTATTGCCAAGCTTACCGAAATTAAAAGGACACTTGCTCGCTTCCGTGACAGCCAACTGAAGTTGAACTTAATTTCACTTTAGCCCTCACACACATACACACAAAAATTTATACACTGCTACCTATCTGGCAACGCTTAACGGCATTATCTATGCTCAGACCCTTCTCTCAAGGCGAAAAGGTAAACAAAATATTTGGCTTCAACACTATTTGCACGGTATCCTTACTGTTGTTCGTGCCCGTGTGTATGTGCTTGTGACTTCGCCGAACTTAACGTTGTGCTCGAAATGATTTCAAATAATTTCGCCCGCCCAAAGACCATTTACATTTTTAATATGATTAGACAAAGTAACGGTGAAATGAAAAAAACAAATAGTGCGGGCGGCAAAAACAAAAAGTGCTGAATTCATCGCAAGCAGACTGAATGCGAAATTTGTTTCAATTTTCTGGCAGAGGAGAGGGGAGAAAGGCGAAATATGCTTGAAAACTAAGTGGTCTGAGTAGAGATGCCTTGTCACCCTAATACAATAACAAATTTTGCAAATAGCGGATAGTTTTTGGGAAGCGGTGGTTGCCACTTCTATACTTTCACAACAACAAAAAAAACTAAAAAATATAAAAAGGAGAAAAATAACATGAACATAGCAAAAAAATTAGAAAGTATATGAGAAAGCAGAATAAAAACAACAACAAAAATAACTGAAACAAAAAAAATTAAAAACTAACAAAAAAATTACAAAAAAACAACAACACAACTTTACCTGCTGACATTCAACTTCAGTTTTTTCCCCTCAAGAACTAAAAACTCACAATTGTGACTCCATCAGGTCACTCAGCAGCTTTTGATCCCATTTACAATTGTTTATTTCAGCTTTTTTTGTTTCTCTTCTCTGCTCTTTACGTTAAATTTTCCGTAAGCTCACTGTGACCAATAATAATACTTTTGTTGTTTTTTTCGTCTCTTCATTAAATTGGAAAAATGCGTTTAGTACTGTGCCACTGTGCATGTACGTGTGTGTGCGTTTGTGTGTGTGAGTCTGTTTGTCCGAGGACGAATGTCAAATAGTTATGATAATAGAAAAGTTACTGCCTTAGTGAGTAGACAGGGAAGAGCGCTCTTATAGTTTTAGAGCTTGCAAAAAATATTAAAATAAATGGAAAAACGAAAAAAAATAATAAAGAAAACAATACTGGCAACAAAAACAAAGCAGCAACTAGCAAATGCTGAAAATCGGAAAATTGAAATTTGCCCAGTGCCATGGTAAACATAAACGTTGGAGAGACAAATGGCATCACAAATGGAGGCAACCACTTGAGCAAAATAAGCAGCTTGTCGTGTCAGCAGCAGGTAATGCCGCTCATGTTGCAAGGTAAAATAATAAATATGGAAATTTAAGAAGTTGAATTGAAAAGCAAACTTTGAGACGTCACAAATTTGTTATTTTCGGACAATTTTGTGCAAAATCTAATACAGTCGCACCAAGGTCTCTCGCTTCCCATGTCATGCTTGAAGCCTCTGGCTTATTTATATACTGCAGCACTTAATATTCTGTTGAAAAAAAAAAACAGAAAAAAAGATTTGGGAGATTTAAGTGACTAGTGGAGAGAAGAAGAGTGTTGTTTGGAAAACTGTGAAAAAATTTTTTGGCGCAAATAACTTACTTAAATACCTCGCCAAGAAAATCGTATATTTCATATTCATATATTTTATATTCCAAATCAAGTCGAAAGGATGCTTAAAATTCATATCTGAACGACTTACAAAGTTCAGATACAGTGTTTTCAAAATTTCATACTTTTCAGCTCCAATACGTTGCTCACTTACCAACATTACCGAACACGAGTACCTTGAATACCAGAAATACTTGTGTATGGTTAATGTAAGGTTTATCAACAGCCAGTTCTCAAAACATTTTTAGTGCTCTCATGAAAGGATTATTTTAACCATGAGTGGAAAACACCGAGAAAATATATCTTTTATCCATAGAAAAGTATCAGTGAAGATTAAGAGATTGATATTGATATTGATAGTAATATTGATATTGATATTGATATATGAAATAATGGAATTAGTAAGATATAGCTCATTTAGCTATATAATTTCGTTATCAAGTATTTTTCAAGCAAACTGCAAAACTGTAAAGCAAAAATAACGATAGTAACAACCTCAACAAGATGGCAACTCCTTCAATGAGTGAAATTCTTATAACTATTTGATAAATGCTTGCTAAATGTAAATGCATTTCCTTTTTGACAATCTCAATGTTCGTATCCTTACAGGTGGCAACGCTACTCAAAATTTTTTAGTTTGCAAAAAAAGTAAAATATCTAAACAATCACTAGCGAAAACGTAAACAATACATCGTGACAAAATTTAACTATTGTAGTTAGGTGGCAACGCCACGCAAGTTTCAAAATTCATAAATATCACATTTATCGTCATTTTCACAAACAAATGCGTGTCCATATGTACATAACGCAATACTTACAATTTTTAGTCAGCCGGCAACCCTTTTGAAATTGTGAGCCCTCTTTATACCACTAATAAATACTTATTTATAGCTTATTTTATTTAATTGCTCTTGTGCTTTTCTATTATTTTCAAAAGACTTCCCCACAACTTTCGCTAGGTTCGCCCTTTCCTAGTACCTTTCCTAGCTTTCCCGTACCTTAATTATGCGCAGCAGGTGTCCGAGCCTTTGTACTTTGCGCTGTTAATTTGGTGATTGCAACAGACGCGAATACCGTGTTTAAGGAACGCGTGAACTGATAACACAATTCTATCGGAGAGCCTTGCGGAAAGGGTGCGAATAACGAGTTGAAGCAATAGCTACAAAAACAACAGCGGGTGTAACATTGTTTGCGATGCTTTTATTTAAATTACTTCTCAACTATGCTTTTGTTGTTGCTTGTGCTGTGAATATTTGCTGTAAAACCCTTGCTTTGCAGCTATTGCCTCATGGGGGGGGTGTCTTATGTAAATATATGCCGCAGGTATATATTATAAATGTATAAATTCCAAATATTTTTGTAGCGCTGGAACACAAGGCGTTAAGCAAGTCAAGAACAAGCACAATAACAACAACAAATCAGCAAACAATTCAAGCGAATTTGTCCCTCGAGACCGTAAGTAGGCCAACAAGATTGCAAACATTCATAGCTCGCTCGCGCCGCAGCAGGAGTAGGAAAACACCGCGCGAAATGCCAGTTTTGCGGCATAACGCCTAAATATAAGCTTTACATTCCACTAGCGCGCCACGGTGCGTTGCTGATGTGCACACCGCTATTAAGAAGCAACGACGCAATTGCCAGCAACGCCTTGAATTGTCGACGGTGCCGAAATTGTTAAGAATTTCCGCTGTCGGGGCACTTTTCGCAAGCATCAAAGCTTAGCTGCCTTTAATGCCACGCCTGGCGACGTGCCGCTGTTGCGCCCACGAGTACAGGGAAATTGTTAACAAAATACAAAGAATGGCTGCTACTGCTCGTGCTGTTGCATGCCGCAAACCACATGGACTGTTTTGCTTGAGGTCGGTTAACAACAACAACAACATCAAAAGTGAGTGGAAAGAAAAACCAAGAATTTTCGTGAAAATATGTCGGAAATGCTTGAAGTCGACTCAAAAGTCCAAATAGTTGGTGCATTTCTTTCACTTTTCCTCCCGCCATATAACTGTACTGTCGGTCGAAATGTGTTGTATGTTGACGAGCACGCATAGCTGTGCCCTGGTGCCACCACTAACAAGCTTATATTTTTCTTTGGTGGCTAAAGTTTTCAAAAGTGCCAAACTTAAGTTTCAGCTCGCTGGCAAATTGAAAATGAGCCATGGAACTTGAAGTTTATAGGCAAATCAATCAAAACTCAGTTTTTAGAAGAATTTCTTCAGTTTCTTAGAGCTACTTTGACGCTTTGCCGTCGAAAATCGGTTAAGTAGTTCACGCTAGAGTTTTTTTGAATTGTATTGCTATGTTGCTTAGAGGTAAATTTGTTACAAAAGGCAGAACACTCAATTTATTCCTCTAACTTCAATATGTAGAGGTGTCTAAGAATCTATATTTCTGAGTATCAAGCGAAAAAATTCGTATCCTCACCCACACTAATAATATAGATATAGATCAGTATTCCAGAGTAATTTTTGACAGAACCTTTTAATTTTTCTTCTTTTACTTATTGCGCCGAAATGTAGGCAAAATTTTAGCTACAAACCTATGCTTTACAAAATCTATTAAACATTTGCGAAATCACTTTTTGTAGCTGTATAGGAAATTGAGCCGGTAGTTATCCACAATCAAATTTGAGTTTACATTTAAGAGCTCAGACTTCACTAAATTTCGGGTATTATAACATTGCGCCAAAATGTAGGCAATGTTCCTAAATATTTCGAAGTTCAGTTATACTAAAATGCTATAAAAAATAAATTTTAAATATTCCCATAATTTGACCTTCCAACATTACCCATTTCCTCAACTATTCCCATATCCTGTAGAAAAATGCGCTTTAAAGCATTCAACGCTACTCGTCAATAGCAGCAACTCAAGCAAGCTGCTCTCCACACCTCCATCGCCAAATACCGTTACTCGCAGCAGCATATGCCGACGTGCATGTTTGCTTATCGTTGCTCCCTTCAGTGGCAGTTGAAGTTTCGTTTTAATTAATAGCTCCCGATTTCTTACACTTTCACTGCTTAATCATTTACCTTCCCTCTGCACAGCCGTGCACCATTCTCCTTCGCCGCATATTGATTTGTATAGCTTTTTGCAGGAAATTAAATTTATATTTGTTGTTTTCACGCGCGTAACTGCCACCAGCCGCCGCAATGCTCCACACTTGCCCTGCAACCACCCACTTAATCGCCGATTTGCCATCATTCTGTGGCGTTTGTTGCTCGGCAAGCTTATTGAATTCATTTTCTTTAATTAAAGCGCACGTTTAATTGCGAACGACTACACCGCTACATGGAATGATTGGAATTTTTCACGAATTCGGTACTTTTCAGGCGCTTATACATAAGTATATATCCATTAATTGAACTGCGCGGGGGTCTAAATAGATTGTGGGAAGTTTGGTGTTGAATCGCTGGAAAATTATTGCGCTCTGGAATAGTTAGTCTTAATAAAATTCAATTTGATTAAAATTATTATGTTTAGTTTATCATAAGTATAGAATCATAAAAGGAAAGTATTATATTGGGTGGTGTTGAGAAAATAAGATTTTTGGTGGTACTAGGCCTCAATATTTTGTATACTTAAGTTTTCTCTTTTCTCTAATATTCTTTATACTGTCACTAGTTAGACTCTTCTGCTCGCCATCGTGTCTTTATACCCAGAACGGAGTATGATGAGTTTATCTTGAAATTTGTATGAAAATGATCAGCCTGGCGAGCCGAATTGATTTAGCCATGCCCGTCTATATATACGCGAAATAGCGTGATAATTTTTGAGATTTCGATCAAGAATTTTACAATCGTAGCTGCTTATTTATCGGCCGATATCGGACCACTATAGAATTTAGTTGTCATACAAACCGAACAATAGGAATCAAGTGCTTGTATGGAGAGCTTCTACTTTTGAAGAGATATCTTCGAGAAGTTTTGCATGGATTATTGTCCAATGCAACAGTGCAATATAAGTCAATATAGCATATAATGGCCATACAAACTGTACGATCGGAATCAAGTTCTTTGTAAAGGGTGTAATGACTTCGGTGCAAGTGACATTAAACTTTTTTTCTAGTTTTTGTCAAATTTAGTTATATTTTTATATTTTTCTACAATGAGCACACTTGATGAACCTAAAGGTGGTGTGAGTCTTGGAAAAAATTTTCTTTGTACGAGGTTCTAGACTCCGCTAATATTATAATCGATGTTTCTGTTATTTTTTTTTTAACAAAAATAATTTATTTTCTGTTCAGAGGAAGACAATATCTTAGTTGTTGCTCAAAGTATTTCCCATGATATTTTAGAGCTTTGTTCAGATTTTTAGTAAGAAACCCTCTACTAAATTGTTATCTAGAAAATAAATATACAAAAATAAGATTTCATAGGTCGCCAACCCTGAGTTGTTGATATTCCAAAGATCATCTATGTGTTGGGACAATTTTGTACTTGGCGAAGTTCTTCGGAATTATACGAGGTAGTACGATACTTCGAAAATTTTTCGGGAGAAAATTCGTAGACCAAAATGTTGTACAAAATAGTCGCTCCTGAAATTTTACTCTAAATGTAGTAACTGTAAATTTTTTCCCAGATATGAATTGTAAAACATTTTTCTATTTTTTAAGAAATAAAAAGTAAAATAGTGAATATTCTGTCTATAAATACTCATACGTTACCCGCTAACCCAAAAAAGTGCTGTCTACATAAGGTCTACGTTTTCGTAGTTGTTGGAATTCTAAACGGTCTCTAACCATGTATTCATCCATGCAAAGAGCGAGGTTAAAAATCCCTGTTGAAGTTATTCGAAATAAGGCGAGCTGAATTTATACTAGATATCTATAAAAAAGTTATTTGAGGTCCCATCTCTTTTCACTTACCTACAAAATCTCCCAAAAAAATTTTACGAGCACATAAACTCACTGCTGTTAGTTTCATTCAGTTGTTAAAATAATAGATCAATTACATAAAAAACATGAAAAATTTATTTAAATTATAGCCGGGAATAAATTCAATAAATAATATATGCTGCGCTTTTATATCACCACTAAGTCTGATACGTCTTGGAGTTCACAAAAAAGACGGTAACGGTGAAATACATACATCCATACATTTGCAACACTTTCATATGCATGTGTGTTAGTCAGTTATGCAATATGCGGAAAATTCGATTATGTTAATATCCTGCGATTGCCCTGACGACTCAAGCTCTCTTAACGGTACAGCGGAGTCAGTCGTGCATGTGAATGTGATGCTGCTGGCGTCGCTGCTGTTGTTGCTGTTAACTTCAATTTCATTTTATTGGCGCTTTACACCTTCACCTTCATATACATATTCATACATATATATACAAAAATATGCATACAGACGCAGTGGCAGCGCGAAACATTCATGCACATTAGTGGCTTTGAATGGATCAAATTCGTATAGTCATTTCGGAAAAGAGCTTTTAATAAAATATTAAGTGTGAAATTATCTAACAAATTTATTACAAGCTATTTTCCGCTTTTATTGCGCGCATAAAAGAGCAAAGCAGCGCTGACATTAATTTATGACTATCAACGGTAACAGTCGGCGCAGAGCAACAAGCGGCTGGCAGGCAGGCAGCTGGCAAGCAGTCGGCAGTATCGAGTGTCGAGTTGTGAATAACGGCTTCCCACTCAATATTGTGTCTGTGTGTATGTGTGCAAATAGTATCGATATACACCTGCACACACACACATAAACCTTTACTTTAGCATTTACAAATACAAAAGCGCAAAAGCAAATAAAATTGGCAGTTAGCGAAGTTTGGTGTCTGGGGAAGAAGGGGTGTTGGCGGAGTAGCACGAACGTTGCAAAGGTGAGCGCAGCAGAGACTACTCGTATAACGATAAAGTTGCCTCACCTTTGCGGCTTCGGCACACTAGAAGTATTGAGACGGGTGGAGGGAGCGGCGGCGAAAGTTTTATGCAGACTTTTAATAAAAAGGAAAACAAAACAAAATCATAAACAATGAACAAAAAACAAATAACGGTATAAAATGTATAAAGTAAACTGAGCATATGAACAGTTACTTGTAGTGGCTCAGTCAAAGCACAATATGGCAATCTGTTACTCAAAACACCATAAAGCATATGGAAGCATATATTATGTAAGCAAATTTACTGCGACTTGCTGGGTAGTAAGAACTAGTTACAGCTGGAACTAGTTACAACTGGAACTAGTTAAAGAATTATTATGCAGCAGTCAGTTTACTATTTTGATACCTTTTCTGGTTTTTTCCGATTCTGGACTACTTGTTTGTACATGTTTTATATTTTCAAACTACTACCTTCATTATAAGACTTGAAAGTGTATCCAACTGCAAAGTATCTTTTTTCTCAGTATTAAAAGATTAAGAACGATTCCATCTGGTGGCTGATTTTCAGAGCATACTGAAGTTATGGGGGACTTTATCGGTGTGGCTTGAGACTTGGAAAAACTACAATCGACCAGAGTTTCACCATGCGCCAAAATTTGGAAAGTACCCGTGAAATGAAGATAGACACACACCCCCTCTTCGTCGATGTCAAAGCCGTCTTTGACAGCAAGAAAAGGAACAGTCTCTATAGCGCTATGTCTGAACTTGGTATCGCCGCAAAGCTAATACGGCTACGTAAGCTGACGTTGAGCAACACCAAAAGCTCCTCAGAATCGGGAAGTACCTCTCCGAGCAGTTCGATGCCAAGCGAGGTTTCAGACGAGGGGATTTCCTTTGTGACTTCATCAACCTATTATCTTGGAACCAGCATCATCACCATCAACAAATCAGTCAATATACAATTATTATTTGGAGACATGGTCTATTACTACATCTGATGAGTCGGCGTTACGAATTTTCGAGAGATAGGTTTTGCTGAAGATATATGGTCCTTTGCGCATTGGTAGTCGATGGAATGATGATACTTTCTGCGCCGTACCATTCCAACACCGAAAATGTGACCAAAGAATGGCCACAAAATCTTAAGGCTTTCCGAGTCACAGAGTTTTCATAATGATGGTTTATTATGACGGTCGGTTATTGAAATGACCATCAGTTGAGTATCATCTAAATATACTTCTCGCTCTGTTCCTTCAAATTTTTCACCTAGGTGCAGTAGCATAATAGAAATGGAAGCGCTGTCTTGAACTTCAAGCATGTTTGGTAAAGTATTCAGAGTGAATTTACTATTACCGTTACTTTGCTCTACAATAGACCAATTAAAAAACCACAGTCACAAGAAATACTTCCAAGTCGCCACCGTACATTTGACTGCGTGGCTGCCCTCTATTGGCCACACTTCGCTTTGTCGCTCGCACACGTTCTGAACACAATGCCAAAGTCGACACACCCACTTAGCCAGTCATCAGGCTGACAGTCTTTATGCTCGCTTTCAAACAATGGCATGACGACCATAAATTATCTCAGCAGCTCACATGAAAGCGCAACAACAAAAGGAAACGAAAGAATGAAAGAAATGTTTGCACTGCCTAAGCCATTGTTGCTAGGATAGTAATTTAACAATTTTCTTTATTCTTTCCCTTTTTTTGGGATGTCTAAAAAATGCCAGCGAGAAGAAAATGAATTGCCGCAAATGGGTAGAAGAACAACTTGTTACACTTGCTCTCTCTCAAAGGCGTTGCGTTGAGTCAATTCTGTGGGTGTCGTGTAATTGCCTGCACGAATATTTCGTGAATAGCGGCAAGATTTGCTGGCGTGGATAGGTAGGTAGTTGGTATTGTGGGTGAGCTTAGAAGCTAACACATTTCGTAAGCTTATTTATATTTCTTTAAATTTCTTGGTTTTCTTTTGGTAACCAAATTCTAAGCAAATGCCATTCCTGTTTGGGTAGACTTGTAAAAGTTTCCAAGAATTTGGGGGGGGGTTAGAAATTTTGAAACTGTTATGTGTATGTTGTTGGAAATGCTGTAATGTTTTTAATATTCTGTCAAAGCCGCAAATATTATGTGAACAAAATTTCATGTGGCAAAAAATACTAAGTTTAAGGTACTCATTAATGTGCTTCAGTTTGAGAAAGTCGCAGGAGAGATACTGAAACGAGTGTTGGGTTGAGAAGAGCTTCTCCCAAAAATATAATATTTCCAGTAAAGTTTGATATTTGCAGGTTTCAAGAGCGAATCTCAGAATTTTTGCATACAATGCCTTTTGTAGGTTGTATATCGAGACGAGTTTCGGCACTTAGTCAACATTTAACAGAATTAGAAAATGAAAGTATTATTGTGTGACATCATATTAGCTATAAGCATATTTTCAGCTGAACTCAAATTATCAAATCTTCCTCCTCTTCTGCTTCTTCTTTGGCACTACAACTGTAGATCGGTTTGGTTCAAGATCACAAAACTTCTCCTGTTGACTCTTTCGTTTGCTAGGTCACTAAAGTTTTACATCCATTGGATGCGTGGGCGCCCTTGTTCCTTCTTCCCCCAAGGATCTCGAATCGAAAGAACTCTTCATCTTTCAAGCGAACGTCTTGGCCTAACCACCGCTTTAGTTGAATTTTCAGGTGTTGAACTATATCCAAAGCCCATACAGTCCATAGTTCCATCCTTTTCGATATTCCTAGCTCATATAGAGGGCTCTAAAGATCTTAGGAAAAAAAGTTCTCTAGAGTGCGTCAAGTACTTTCTAAGCTCGATTGCTCGTAGTACAGTTTTCTGCGCCGCATAATGGTACGCGAATAATGAGAGACTCAAAGTTTATATTTTTTTTTCGTCGAGAGAGAGATTTGCTTCTCAATTGCCTACCGATGCCAAAGTAGCACCCGTTGGCGGAAGCTTATCTGCGTTGGACCTTCAGGCCTAAATTATTGGTGGAATAAAAACGATTAACTCCAAGAATAATGGCGATTGCAATTAAGGGGCTTGCATGAAAAACTTAGTAAATATACAACGATACGAACACAAGCAGTATTGCAAAGCAGAATAGGCCGCTACATTACGTTTAAAGCAGTTATCGCTAATGACTTAGCTGGGACTTCAGCTCGTGCAGACATAATTGTCAATATATTTATACGCGTATATGGATGTATGTAAGTAAGACAATATGTAGGTGAGTCCAGCAAATTAGGTAAACGCAATTAAAAGGAAAACAAAGCGAAATACCGGCGTGTGGCAAGTACACGTGTAATGTCATAAACGGCTTGTCATATACATATGTAGGCATATAAAAAATTGCCTCGAGTTGCCGCTTAACATTCATTTTCAACATAATTTGTTGTAATCCTACAAAAATTAATAACATACATATATGCTATTATAAATATGTGAGTCTTAGGAGTGTTAAGCTCTTTACTGAATATCTGAGTGTAATGAAGTATGCTAGAACAATAGTCCAAAAATATGTGCTAATCGCTATGTCAGCTTTTCATTTGGAACTTCTAATTTAACATTTCAAAAGCTGTTTCTACTCAAATGTATTAATTAAGCAATAATTGTCGTGAATTTATATGTCATTTGTACGCCTTTGCCGCCTCGACTATGCATATTCCGGAACACTTGGAAATTTATTATTAAGAATTGCTCGCAGCTTCAAAGCGATTGGCAATTAGTAAGTGAATTTACGCCACTAATTGCAGACAACCAACGGCAACGCCTTGCATATCCGACTACAGGGTGAGTACAAGGTTTTTGCTAGTGAATTTTCGAACACATTACTTACGGTTTTGAGAGTTCTAATGACAAAGAGAAACGTTAGAAACTTTTTGCATTTCTTCTAGGTATTTACATACTATTGACGCTTATGTACTGATATTGGACAAACAATTTTTTGATGCTAAAAGAGGCCAATAATATTATATTTTTTAATTTAAAATTTTAGGAAAACCTTTTAACTCATTTTGAGACTAGTATAATATCTAATTATGGCCACCTTTTTGAATATTCAGGAGCGGCAAGGTATAAAAAATATGAATAGTTCAATATTTTTCATGAGGAAGCAGCTTTTTTTGAACCTTAAGGCACGCTAGACTACAGCTTTGATCCTTTCCTGTACATATATATTCTTAGGGTCTTAGATACTTTATCAAGCTCTTCAATAATGCGTCTAAAGGTTTGCTTGACTACAGTTGGAATGTGACCTATTCCTGTAAATATATTTTAACATATGAAACAAGCGCCTAAAGGTATACTAAACTACAGTTTTTATATGACCTAACCTTGTCCTTATCGAGTTCTTTAAAAGTGCGCCTAAAGGTATACTTAACTACAGTTTTTATATGACCTAACCTTGTAAAGGTCTCAGATGCTTTATTAAGTTCTTTTAGTGCTTTCCCGAGCACGTTTCTATTTAATTTCTATCTGCAAAGCGATTTTTTTAATTTTTAAGTGTTATTTTGCGCCAAAAAATAGGCACCACAATAAATAATTTTAACCCACAACATCCAGAATTAAAAAATATATAAAAAAAAATATTTCAATCCCAGCATTCGTAACGCCAACTACTCCCTGTACAGGTACCGCGCCAACCAAGGTTGTTGCACAATGAGCGCTGTGAGCCATAAGCGCCGAGTAAATCCTTCTTGCAACACCACACCAGCTCCTTCAGTTGTTGCTGTACATTCGTCTATACTTACTCCAGAAATTGTTGGCGCGCCCGCTTACTCGCAAATTAGCAGCATCGCTGTGTTGACTAATTCGCTTCTTTATGGCTCACTTGGCAAGCGCTCAACTATTCGCATTTAAATATTTAATAGCATTTATGTGTCGCACTCCCTAAACACAGTAACGGATTTACGTAGCTACATTTACACATTGACTCGATCGAGTTTGACACTTGTAGCACACTCGTGCATGGCTGGGCGTGGCAGTGACAATATACACTACTCATATTGTTGTCTTGCCGTCACGCTGTCAGCCAGTCGCTTGTGCCCTGCTATCAACTTGAGCTTACCACTTCAAGTGCTTCTTGCGACTGCACCGACTTGGGCGGCTGTGGGAGCTGAGGGGACTGTGGGTGCTGTCGAGCTGTCAAGGCGCGTCAGACGCTTAGCATTCAGTGGCATGGCTGCTCGCCTGCCCGCCGTCGGTGTGTCACTCAGCTGAACTGACATCCTGTCGTTCCCGCACACCACCCAATGCCAACCGCCTTCGTATACCAGCGTATTTGGTTGGCATTGGCATGAGCGTCAAAATAAAAGCAGATTTTAATACTTAATCGCATTTAATGCTCCCCATTTCGTTCGAAAACGGCAGCGTCGGCCTAGCAGGGCAGCTGGTTGCCTCGTCAGAGCCACGGCTTGTCGATTCACTTGCTTTTCCACGCATTTGTGTGTAGATTTTAATGAAATTCATTAGTTGCACGGCTCTAAATGTATAAGTGAATGAGTGCGAAAGTGAAAATGTGGCGAATGCGAGCCGCTTTGAATAATTGAATTAAAAATATAATACTTAAGTGCTCGTTGATGTCGGCGGCTGTTGGCGGATGGGGTTTGTTTGTGGGTATGTAGGTGCAAATAAGCTTTCGGAGCTGAGACAATGAGTACTTTGAAGAACGTTCGAAGTTGACATGTGTGACTATTTATGTAAGAGTGTGTGTGTGCGAAAATCTCAGTTCTTCAGCGTAGCGTAGATTACATAAAGTGTTGTTGTTGTTATGGAAAAAGTGCTGAAGTCACTTTATAATTGAGTTGTGGGAAAGCGTATTTTGCTCCTCAATTATGATTTTCACATTTGCTTTACTCCCAGCAATTATATTTTGATTTTGTGAGCAAAAATCTTTTCGTTAAATGAAACTTGAGATTTTCGGCGAATACTAGGGATACAGAAGAAGTTTTTAGACTAGCAAAGGAAAACTGTAGCTAATTATGGTGTATTATGAACGTCTGTGTTCACAGTAAGGAAGTGAGTTACTTGGGGTTAGTGTTGATGGTGTCCAGACCAAAAAGTTTCTACTTCTAGCCAAAATAGATTTCAGTAATAATATAGGGGTCATCACAGGGCAGTTCAAAGAAGGTAGAAAATTTAATCGGCGGAATGCCGAGCTTGCGTGGAAGATGATGAGATTCTGGAATATTGACTTGGCGAATGCATCACCTTCAGCCGCATTAGTTGGATATATTCCAGAGCTCCAACATTAGTTAGCAGGGGTGGAAAAATTAGATATTTTTCCAAATTCACTGTGTTGCTGAATAAGCCATTATTTAGTTACCGCCCGAGAGTACAATGAAGCTTAAGTGCGGTGGACTGCGACTTGGCGCTCTTGCGGATTCCTTCTGCAGCAGAAAACAAAGCAAAGCAATTAGTAAGAAGTAAGAATCGAACACAAACATATTTCGAAGTCATCTGCATTTGCTTTCAGAGTCCTTGTCAGTGAAGAAGTCAAGCGTATACAAGTGTTTCTTCGCCATTCCTTCAAGACTTTTGGAAAACATAAATGTGAGACTCTATGATTGCAAAGCATTTTGAAGTAATTTTCGTCAAACATATATATAATTTCTCCCTACAGTTTCAAGTTCTAAGCACCTATAAATTCTTTGACGTTCGAGTGTTCTAAAACGGTCGCTAGTTTATGGTGCTAAAGCAAGAGTGTGGACTTAGAAAATCCATGCAAATATGAAGTGTTTCATTATAAAAATTCAAGATCGTGTTCTCTTAACAGTTCTTCAGAGAGCTCTCTCGACTTTTCAGATTAAAAGGTGGGTGCATAAGAATCTCCAAATGAAGCTTCTGGTGAGTCAATATCGACCTGTGTTTCCTGGTGTTCTGCTAATGGAAAACAATTCCTCTCTTATTGCTCAAGCAGGTCGCTATTAAGCCATTACCTTCAGACGGTCCATTTGTTGACAGTGCAGGCAAGAACTAAGAGTTTGGCTGTAGATGAGAAGCTCTTATTAGATGATTTCCTACAGCGATCGAGGATTTACTTTATTCTGCAGATGTTTTCAACAATTAGTCTTTCAGAGAGTATTGCGTGTTTGACATCAAATTTACCGGAACGGAATCGTCTAAACAAAAATTGTGCCTGATTGGCTTTGACAGTGTCAGAATCATAACCACTAATCCCATTATTAGCCGCTTCGCTTGCTTTTTCCCGCTTTTTTGAAGATTACGATATAAAAAAATATAATAGTAATTGCTTTTCTTCTCTTTCTTTAATGGCGTAGACACCGCTTAGGCTACTTCTTTTTGCAATTTGATGCCAATTCGAGATAACAAGTGCAGCTAGGTTCTTCTCCACCTGATCTCTCCAACGGAGTGGAGGTCTTCCTCTTCCTTTGCTTCTCCCGGCGTATCCAGCGTAGTCGCTGTCTCTTAATTCGCTGAACTATATCAATGTGTATGCGAAGGACCATAAATCTTCCGCAGAACCTTTTTTAAGAAAACATGTAACGTCGACGATTAGAGACATATAGAAATACCAAATTTAATATTGCGAAGCTGAAAGTATTGAGAAGTCCTACCAAATGATGTGTACTTGGAAGAATACTAAGATTTGTATGCTTTTTATCTTGGATAAAGGAGAGATTGCTGGCTTTATTGAGTCAGACCACTTCTTGTTGTCTTAGATAAGAAATAAGTAGATTTAAATTTTATCATTTGCTTAATTTTTTTCGAAGGAACTCTGTTATGCAGAGAAATATATATGTACATCACATAAAAACTTCCTCCATTACATAAAGTAGTATACAGTTAAACTCCGTTTTGATTCCCGTTTTATACTCTCTTACATAATTTTATCGCAAAAAACATTTTGCAAAATAATAAAACACAACCGCAAAGTATGTAAAAAAAGATACTTCTATGGAACTGACATCCCTCAGTTGCATACGCCGCAAAGAGCGCCTACGAGTGCACACTTTTTCGCCATATTTCATGCATCGCCCACTCTTTACACGTGTCTTTTTTGTTATGTGCCTACTTACAGACAGTATAAGTACATATATACATACATACAAGTTAAACTGAATGCATTTATCAACACATTAAATTATAATTTTCCCAATCTACGGCGCATACAACAAAAAAGCACACACAAAGCGTCTCACATACATGGCATGACAATCACACATATGCACGCGCGCATTAGGCTGACAGTGCCGGAATCAGCGCAAAGGCGGGCGTCCGGCGAAAAAAGACTTGGCTGACAGTGTGGAGTTTCACTAGATCAACGCTGCTTCATCAACACGCCGCTTTCTTTGCGTTGGCAGTTCATCTTTTTCGCGTCCGCATCCGCTGTGTACACACAGTCCCAGCGGCTGCGCGGCGAATGCAAACAAAAAAGGAGCGAAAGCAAAATCAGCAACTACACGCAGCGCTGGGAAAAAGCGCGCTGCCAAGTGTAGTGTGCAAAAATTATGCCAACCTTTTTTGTGCGCGTCGGCGACGCTGCAGCTCGCCAACTCTTCAGTTCGCCAGCTCTTCAGCTCATGTTAAATGTAATAGTTTGACTGCGACGAAAAGAGATTAAAAAAATGCCGTTATGAAAAGTGAGCATTTCGTATGAGCTGTTGTGTGCTTTTTTTTTGTTTGTCGCTGATCTGCTCATATATGCAAAGCTTTGTGTGTGCGCGCCGGTGGCAAAAAAAAGCGCGCGCGATACAAGAAGAACGAAACCGCGTCTGCTTCCGGCCCGCCAGCGGCGTAAAATATTATTTATATATATGAACGTAGATAGTTATGTTTGTAAACCGCAAAAAGTGCAGAACTAGTTCCAGAAGTGCACTCAGACACACTGCCACTCCCCCCGCCCACATCCGGCCACCCGCTGTTTGACAAACAGTCTCTTAACTGCTGCAATTCATGCGCGTCGCTTGCTCTCCACCGCTGTGCATGTGTTGGTGTGTGTCTGTGTGTATGCAGTTGGAGCGGTTTGAGTCCTTTATGCAAATTGCATTTGATTTAGACAGCCGCGCGCCGGAGATTAATGGCAAAAATCTGTGTATTATAGCGAATGTGAATTTCAGCAGCAGATTTGCATTGCAAATCCGCATGTCAATGGGTTTTAAATGTGATTTTGTATTACTCTTTTTTACCGCACACTCTCACTAACTCTATCTCTCTTTTCTTCTCTTTCTCTCTTTCAGGTGAGTTCATTTAACCATTTAGTAATTAAATTTAGACCAAGTGTGTCCAACTTGCAAACACGACTGTGCCGTTGTTTGTGTCTGAGGCAAAAACTGTGAGTATTAAATATTTAAAAACTGCGTATTAAGTGCTCAAAGGATTGAGAAATTTCAAATGGCCGGATTAATGAGTTTCGAAAGCAGCTGACCGCTAATTATGCCAATGCTGCGTCGTGGAAAATGTCATTATTTAGAAAAAAGTGTGCATTAAAACGCTTGCTGATAGCTGAAATACAGGGTTTTTCAATAAGAGTGATATGATTAAAAAAACAAAAAAAACACACACACTAATTGTTAAGGAAATTCCAATTTTTTTATTTAATATGAAGTACAATCGAGAGAATTAAGTCATGAATATAATTCAAATAATTTCCATGACTTCTTGTGTAGGAACGAAATCGATGAAGCTAATTTTCGAGTGCTTTTTCAACTAAATCAAGTCGTATTTCGTGAATAGCACGATCAATATCGACTTAAACAGAGTCTGGTTCACTGCTAAAGACCAACGACTTCAAATAACCCCTTAAGAAGTAGTCTGATGGTGTTAAAGCACAACCTATTGGAAGCCATTTAATGTTACAATTTCTTAAAATAATCGAATCTTCAAACTTTTCCCGCAATAATTCGGTTGTTGCACGTGGTGTGTGTCACCTAGCCCCGTCTTGTTGGAACTAGATGTTGTCAAGATCAACTTATTCCAATTGCGGCCATAAAAAGTTGGTTATCGCTCTCTATTGACAGCAATAGTGTCGAAAGAAGTGCAGACCCATGATTCCACCAGAACAAAAACCACACCAAACTGTCAATTTAGGTTTTTATGAATAATTTGTGGATTTTCTTCGCACCAGAACCGACAGTTTTTTTTATATACTGCAATACTCAGCTGAAAGTGAGCCTCATCTGAGAAGATAATTTGCTTAAAAAAATCGTTATCGTTTTTAAGTTGTTCCAAGGTAATGTCAGTCGTGAACTTTACATACATGGTGATCCAATGGCTTCAATTCTTGAGTGAGAACAATTTTATATGAATGGAAGCCCACATTCTTTTTCAAAATCCGTCAGGTCATGGTTTATAGAAGTACCAAGTCTTGAGAAGGCTTGGAATCGACAAATTGCGGTCTTCAGCAACATTATGTAAAGGAAATTTCGAAATTTTCAATAATTCGACGAATAGCGAGCGCTGGTGGATGAGTATTACGACTATAAAATGGACTATAAAAGCGCACGAAAACTTGCAATTGGAGATCGATTATTTCGATAATGAAATTGAATAATTTATAACTATTTATTCGTAATAATCTTGCGTTTATCTTTTCATGATCTAAACGTTATTGAATATAAAAAAACAAAAATACAGAAATGGCTGAAGTAACACTTAGAAATCATATCACTTCAATTGAAAAACTGGATGCGTGGAAATTCGAAAAATACAGATGAAAACTTTTTGCGGAACAAAATTTGCCATATGTTAGCTTAGATTGAAAAAATATTACTTAAATCTCAAATATTATAGTGTTGCATTTTGTCGCAAAAAAAAAGCTTGAAACTACAAGAATTGCCATACTGAAATTTTTAGAAAGCATGTGTGCAACTACCCTTCCTTATAGTTTCCTCACTGATTTTCTTTGCGCACTTGCATTACTTGCGTTATTTATATTGTGCTCACCAGCTGAAAAATCCGGCAAAGAATGTTCAATGGCAATTGCACTAAAAAAGTACTTGAAATAAAAAATCCAATTCGAAAAAACAAGTAAACAAATAACTGTACTAGCGTGAAATATTCAACAGAGGAACGTCAATGTACGCTTGAGGAAGCTTACAAAGAATACTGATGCTCAGATGGCGCTGTTATATACTATTGAGATACACAAAAATAATTCCGATACGCTGAGAAAATTCTTTTCGAAATCGGCTTCAAGGCGTGGAGCGATTCATGTTTAATGTCTTCAATTTAGTCAAAACGCTTTTTTCGAAGCCGTCGTTTGAGCTTGCTGAATAGCCAGAAGTCACACGGAGCTGAATCGGGGAATACGGTGGTTAAGGCACGATGTTGGTTGAAAATTTGGCGAAAAACTCTTGAAAAGTCAATGCAAAAAGTAAGAGTTGTCGCCCATAATTCCAGCATCTTTTTACGAGTAGCCTCGCGCAACTGACGCATAACACTCGAAAAGTATTCCTTGTTGACAATTTTGGCGGTCGGAAGGAATTTGAAGTGCACCAAAACTCGACAATCGAAGAAACTGTAAACAAAACCTTGATTTTTGACGTCGTTTCTTCTGCTTCGGCTCAACTTTGCCACGATATTCGTCCATTTGATCGCCTGTTTCCGGGTCATAAGCATAGATCCAAGGCTCACCGCTAGTAATAATATATTTCATGACACCCTGGTAGTCGAATGCATTATTTCACAGACGTTTACGCGATGCTGTTTTTCGAAAAAATTTAGTGATTTTAGAACCAATCGTGCCCTCAATTTTTTAGGCCCAAATGATCTTTCAAAATGGTTTTCACTGATGCTTTTCATATTCCAACAATGCCAGTAAGATTTCTTACCCTTAGTCATCATTCTCAGTTACAAATTATTTTATTTTATTGACGTGTGCTTGATGTCGATGGCCGTCCTGGATGTGATTCGTCATCCACGTGTTCTCGACCTTTTTTTAACAATTTGTACCAATCAAAAACACTTGCTCGCAAGAAACCATTATCACTGTAGGCCTTTGCCTATATTCTGTATGTATGTTTCAGCACCAGAAATCCGATTACACAAACACAAAATTTAATGGAACTTCTTGTTGAAAAATTTCACTCCTCGTACAAATCGCCGAATGCACTTTATGTTCTTCAGAAAGACATCCATATACTAAACACTAATGATTATTTTGGTGCAATATTTGGCACAGTTGTCACTGAAAGTTACCCACATAGAAAAGAAATATTATATTTCGACGCATAGGTTTTCGCGCGAAATTTAAATTAAAAAATGTTTTAATCGCAGTTGTGCTTTCTAGTTTGGTTACCTTTGCCAGCTGACAACTCTATTTCAAAATTCGTTTACATGAAAGATTAAAGCTTTTCCGGAAAGGTTTCCTATGTATGGTATATTGTGGTTGACGAAATTGTGTTTGTGCGCAGTTCAAAAATTTTCATTATGCGGCAACAACGAACTTTAAACTTATTTCTGTGTTAGGGTTTTTAACGGTAGATTTCGAAAAACGGTAACGGTAGATTTCGAAACCTAATTCATTATTAAGTTTAACTTTTACTTTGCGTTTAAAGTCCAAAATACGAGTAATAATGAAAAAGGGAGAGAGAGAGATAAAAATGTACTTTTGCCAAAATATTTAGCTTGTTGCAATATACACGTTATCAGCTGCACTTTTTACTGGTCGAAACAGAATGTTTTGCACAATCTTTTTATGCTGGCGAGAGTTTCTTTTAGTGTAGCTGCCTTTCTCTTTCAAGAAAATAAAGAATTTCCATTTCGAGATGGCACCTTAAGAGCCATTGACGTTATCAGCGCATTCATAGATATTTGTATATGTGTGTGAGTGTTACTTGTAGTGGTATATGTGCGATGCAGCATTGTTGTCTGCATTTTCGACAAACTTCCTGAGCAGACAATGCTCAAGAGTGACGATGGCATGACAAAGCGAGTGTGCATGTGTAAGTGTGAAAGTGTGTAGGTGTGAATATAAATATGTAGGTGTAGGTGTAAAGCAGTATATGCATAAATATGAATGTATATACATATGCATAAATATGCATTTATAGTATATATGTATAAAAATGCATCTATGTAAGTGATTATATACGAATGCCTTCCGCTTTCGTGCAAAACCATTTCTCTTGTCGCGCCTCGGAAGCGATAGAAGCGGAAATGATATACGTAAGGATGCATGCATATGTGTGTGTGTGTGAAAGCGTGTACTTATAGCGCAGTGTCAGTGGTAGTTGCGAAATGTCGCGCGATTGTCGGCGTGATTGCGTTCTACGGGGCTTCTTTTATTGCGCACAACGGCAGCGCGGCAATCATTCAAGCGTGCACGCATATCAATACAACGCTATAGCAGTGTGCGTCTATGTGTGTGTGTCTATGTGTGTGTGAGTGCAGCATGTGCAATTGAATGCAATGTGAAGTGCGCGAAGGTGCTGGAAAGGCACAATAATCAACAAGAGAGTGTCAAATGCGCGAAAAGTTGTTTATTTGAAAACTGCCACAAAGAGCGCATTCACCAATACCAAAGCAGAAATACACATACACACACGTGCACAAGGAAATGCATGGCAAAAAGTAAAACGTCAATTACGAAATGTAATCGAAACGGCATGTGCACTCTGCAAGGGAAGACCAAAAGCAGTGTTTTGCAGCAAACACAGACAAACACACACATATACATATATATGTATATTATTATTACATATTTATGTATACCGTAGTGTGGAGAAAGTGTTAGTAGCAGCGCCAAGTGGCAGCATACTTTAAGTTACACTTGCCTTTGGTAGCATTCCACAACCGTTAGTAAACAATTTAAAGCTTCCATTACAGCGCTGAAATATAATTCTCATACGTGCTGCAGATTCTGCGCCGATTAAGCAATAAAACGCAGCAATTACTTATTTAACTTGGCGAGCATGCCAAAAACGCCAAAAACCACCGCAACTTGCTCACACTCGACTGCTTTGCCGTTTGTGAAAAGATTTTAAAAATAAATTTATTTCCAAAAACCTTCAGCACATTGGCATTCGCAATTTGTTGGCACATTAGCGTTGCCCTAATTACGCCCTGGAGCCTCGTTTCGGTCGCTCGCACGAAAATCAATAAACTAAATATAAGCAAAATCACCGAAAGTGGCTGAAGCCGTGTGCCGCTGGCAGCAGATTTGGGCAAGACAGGCGAAAGCAGCGTTCAAGAAAGTGAGCCAAATGCAAGAAAACCCAGTAAAACCCGTTCACATATATACATATATATATATACATATATTGTATATACTCATAGATACTGTACATTGAGATTGTATCTAGCTGCGCACAACTACTCACACACACTTTCTTAACAGCAACTGAAACCGAAACTGAATCTAAAACGTGCCAGCTGCGCACATACAACTGCACTCTTCGCTCTTTCCATCTCTTGCTTAGCCACCAAAAGCTAAACTGAAAACTGAAAACTTAACTGTTATGCGAGTATAAGGATCATACTTGAACTTCACTGACCGTATGTACTATTAGTGCATATACATATGTATGTATATATACTCTTATGGATACCTTAGGAATATATGTACATACAAACATACCCAAGCAGCTGCCCAAGAGTCTTAAGAAATTTGCTGGTCCGTCTAATCTATTTTAAATATTTCCAGTAACCAAAAACAGGTCTTTCATTGGGTAGAAAATCTTTTTACAGTAATTTGCTCAATTTAAGTAATCCAAATAATGTTCGAAAATTCTACGAAAAGAAGTGGCTACTAACATAAGGTTTCAAGATCGGAGCATACTTTTGTAGAACACCCAGAAGTGTTTTAGTGGCTGATGCCCAGAGCAAGGTTTGAATAGCAATTAATGATAAGGAGCATGCTTCAGCTTCTTTGAAGAATATGTTTGGACTAAAGCGTGTACCACGATTGGAATTTAAGTGTACTCTGTATAACCTCTCCTTATTCGATAAGTGAAATTATAACATTAAATTTTTTACATTTTTCTAGAGATATCACAATCAGTGCTAAGGAATTACTTAGATTAGTTTACTGGCTATAAAAGGTGAGAGATTTAGTGAACACCTCACCTTCACCAAGATTCCTATTGCCCTGGTTATAAGACTTCTAAATACTCTCTGTCCAAATTCACGCAGTGAGTTTGTGAGATTCAAGCAACGTGAATAATATTGAGATATCGCAGTTTCTCAGTATTTTTTTGGATCAACCATAGAACCTAACCTATTTCTCGATAATTACTTATGTGCTGAGAATTATCCAAAGGAAATTAATTTGAGTATTAAAGTTTTCCTGATTACTCCGCTGCTTACGCTGAGAGGAAGCGCCACCAGTTTAATTAATGCGTTTAAAAGACTAACGGTACTTACTATCTTTAAGTTGCTGCTCTTTAAATTTTCTTCTAAGACACCAGTTTGAGATTTCTGATAGATTTTTTTCTGAAAAACTTTCTGGTCCTAACAAGTCCTCGAAGTCGCTTGATGGTAGGAAACGAGCTGTTACAACGGAGTCAAGTCTTAGAAAAAAGGATGTTAGGTGAGTAGGTTTGGCGGGTAATGCAAAAAGAGAGTTAGAAAATCTTTATGTGTTTAACATACGAGGAACTATACACATCGCTTAACTCATACCAAATTTAAACAATGATTTGGCTGTGAGTCGGGTCCCCGAGTAGTGCTAAAATCACATAAATATTTTCTACCTAAAATAACGCCGCGTTAATATTGCTCAAGAGAATCAGTCCGCGACGATCCAGATCTGCTCCAGAGGGTCATAACTGGTGACGAATCATGGGTTTATGGTTATGACGTGGTAACTATAGCGCAAGCATTCTAATGGAAGCTGTCGCATGAGCCCTGAACAAAAAAACAAGCCAAGTTAGGTTGAATTTGATCTCAAGGAAGCATCTTGGTGTCTTACCGTCAGCAGAGAAGTGCAATCAATGCACAATTTAAATAAATAAAACAAAGGGATTCTTAAGTGCTTTGAAAATTAAAAAAACACTGGCGGAAGTTCAATATATCTGGGCGTGATTTCTTTGAAAGAGGCAAAATATAGTCGAAAATGTCTTTTCGTATTTTGCCAATAGATGAAGAAATTAGTTTTATTTTGACATTTTTGTATAAAAAAGGGAAGAATGCCACGCAAGCCTCCAATAAAATTTTGTGTAGCACAACAATGGTTCGCTCGCTTCCTTTCTGGAAATTTCGATGTGAAAGATGCATTTCGCTCTGGTCGACCTATCGTTGAAAAATTCGATTAAGTTATAGAAAAGATTGACCGGGACCGTCACATAAGCAGCCATGACAGTCTTCCATCAGAATAACACTAGACCACACACACATTTGATGACGCGGAAAAAACTGTGAGAGCTTTTCTGTGAAGTTTTGAAGCATCCACCATATAGCCCTGACCTTACACCATCGGACTACCATTTGTTTCGGTGAATGCAGAACTCCCTTAATGAAGTAAAGTTGGCTTCAAAAGAAGCCTATGAAAATTACTTGTCGCAGGTTTTCGGCGAGAAACCAAAAAACTTTACACTGATGGATTGATGTCTCTGTCGACCAAAATGGTACATATTTGGTTCATTATAAATAAAAAAATAAGACTTAAGTTTGATTTTTGCATAATTCATCAAATATTAATATTTTCTATGATAATCTATATATATTTATTTTTCATTTCCATTTACATACATATATATCATTTCCTCGAGTTCGAGATCTGAAACAAAAATTTTTAGCAGGATTTGTATTCTGATAAATCCTTTAGTTAGCTTTAATTTTATTAGCTTTAATACTTTAATCGTTGATATGGTAAGTGTAACTGTACTTTTTCATGTAAAGAGCCAAGTTTAATTATGGTAAGGTACATATTTATATTTGCTCTCAAAACGGCTTTTTGCAAGAAAGCTCGAACAAACGAATTATAAATAAGTCAGGGTCGCAAATTATACGCCGCGGAGCATGTAATTTTTACCAAGCAAACCATAGTTGCCCCACCAGCTCATTTCAAATAGAAAGTGGCCGCACACAAAACGTTTGTGGCACAATTTCAGGCGCAGTCACCTATAAATGTGGCAACGCCTCTGCCTCCTCGCTGCCAGCCCCCATTGGCCGCTATTTCACATTGCGTACACTAATAATATATTTTCCATTTGATTTCCACTATAATGCCTTTTCGAGCACTCGCTCGAGCGCAGTCTCATTTCCGTTTTGCTTTCTTCTTTCTTATAATATTTGTTTTTTTTTTGTTTTGCTTTGGCAGCACCGCACTTTTGTGTAGCGGCGAATGCAGGAAACGACTTTCGCTTTATTTTCGCTTATAAAATTTTGTGGTGTGGTGATTTTGATTTTCCATTTCGGTTGCCGTTGGAGCGTCTTCTCGCTTCCAATTCAATGCATTTGTAGCCATTGTCCGCGCCTTCATTGCCACCCTTTACCGTTTGCTGGCCGCATTCCAATTTATATCTTCGATTGCTTCCTCTTCGGCTAAATACCAATAAATAAAATTGTTTTTTTATTTCACAATAAATTTGTTTTATTCCAACAGCTTGCTGGTATTTAGGCTACCGCGCACATGCCCCCTCTGCCGCCTGTGGCGTTGATTGTTGCCACACGCATGTGAACGAGCATATTTCTCTTGGCGGGTGGGTGTCCATGTGCTTGTGGCCACATTACCTAGCACACGGTCGCTGCTTAATGGCAAAAGGTGGCAATTTAATGGCGTTTATAAAAGGTCAATTTGGCTTCCGGCATAGACGCACAACGCCCGGCCGCCATGTGGAAAGGGTACACTCACACACACATACATACACAGTTATTCAACCGTACTTTATTGGCTCGGTTATTCACAAAGGCGCACTTAATAAATTACCCACTCTGGCTTTTGGCTTCTGACTTCTCGCTGACCACTGCCGTGCTACCAAATGCAACGCTGTTTGTGCACACGAGCGCACCAAGTGCTGAGTGTGAACTTTGATTTGTTATGTTACATTTCATTGAGTCTGTAATGGCGGCGCCCTACTATAGGCTTAACGTTGCCTTGATTGCTAACAAGTAGCGCCTGATTAAAGAGCCCACTCAATTGAACCCAGCCGCCTGTTCCGTCCTACTCTTGCCAGCTCACCTATCGACTAGTTCTGGCTACTTAATGAACATGAAATGACCTGTCCAGCAATTTATTAGCCAATTCAGCGTTTCTGCTAATTTTCTTCTCGACGCTATTTCAGTGTTCGGCATTTATTTGTTTACATGTTTGCTCGTGGTGTTGCCTACCATAAGGCGCACTAGTTACTTTACGCAATTTTAGCTAATATTGAACAGTGCCGAGCCCAGGTATATATGTGTACAGGCTTGATAGCATGCTAGAATTCATTTGGTGTACAACTAAGTTGTTGTGTAATTCATCAGCAACACTCACACACACACGCACGTTAGCGATTGTTCTCATTCTCACGTATGCTGACAGTTGCGCCGGTAAATTTTATGTGCATTCCAGTGGTAGTAAATTTCGTATATAGTCAGCTAAAGGAGGCTCATAAAAGCCCCAATTGGCACTCTTTCCTGCTGACCGACGCCGTGGATTGTGTTGCCATGCCGTTTGTTTGGTTGCCGAATTTGGTGATTTCGTTTTATGACACTCCTTAAGGCCTTATAAAGTTCAATATGTCAGTGCTAAATTCTATTTATTTAGTATTTCGGACATCTTCAAGAGCTTTATGAGAGAGAGGTATGTTTTTATTCTATTGAAATGGAACAAAACTCCTCATCAAGTAAATTAAAGTGCAAATATATTTATACAAGACCGCACAGTTTAGCCCATATTTTGCTTGTGAAAGGTTAGACGTGGACGACTACTCAAATTTTGTGTTTGGATTCGGCTTGTCGTATTTTTTCCACTATTTGCTTCAAATGTAACAATAAAACAATAAGAGAAATCACTCAGCAAGATTGTGTTCTGAGTTTTTTATTGTTTAATCGGCAAAAAAAAAATAGTTTCCAGAGAATTTTGAGGAACGCTGGCGAGTTGACAGACTTTGGCCAATTGAAAATGCAAGTTCGTTCTAGTTACATAGGCCCGTCTCTGTTAAGAAAAATGTACAGAAATTCTCTTAAACTCTGCCCAGATACTATCATTTCGTTCGTTGTTCTGAAATTGCTTGCTACGAGGATTGCCTTATATATTAGATGTACTTGAGAACAAAAACAAATATTAATCAACGAAAGTCGCTTTATTATTTTTAAAAATATTCTCCATTAAGGTCTATATACTTTTGCATGCGTTCTCTTATTGAAGAATAAAAATATTCTACATTAACATCTTTACACTTTGAACCAATTATCAAGCCATTTTTTCCACTCTGATTAAGGTATCTCCAAAACGTGCGTTCTGAACGCATCAACCGCCTTCTCAAGTGGCGAAAAACGTTGCCCTCTTTGTATATTTTTTACGAAAGGGAATAAATAATAATCAGTGGATGCCCAGTCACGGTTATACAGAGTTTTAAATCATCAAATCGATGTTTTGAGCGCTCAAAATGCAGTTCCTTCAGTACATATAGTATGTGTGAGCTTGCTCATGGTGAAGAGTTATTCAGCTTCGGTGGTTGGTTTTCCTACTTTACTGAAACACAACTGGAAAACAAATGGTTGTATACCACTCAGAATTTACTGTTCCGCGCTGTTTAAATGGTGCGGCAACCCTTTGCTAGAAAATGACTCGCAAACCAACAACTTTTGTTGGACTTGGCTCATCTGGAAACACCTAAACAGTCGACTGGTCTTTAACCGGGCTATCCATAATTCATCACCTGTCAAGAGTTTATAGAGGAGTTTCGAAGCACCGTTATTGTATTATTTTAACATTTCTCTTGACCAATAGGTACGGGCCATTTTTTGTGAGCGATATAAGTACATATAGTGGGTCACATGATGATCTTGCAATATCAGTTTGCGCACAGCACCAATAGTTTTGGATTGTGATTTGGGACGACCTGCACAAAACTCATCTTATAGTGATCTATGACCCCGCTTGAGTTCACCATACCATCAAGAAACACCAGCTCTTGATAGAGCTTCAACGACAAACATTGAACGAAGTTCATCGATGCACTGTTCCTGAGTTAATCCGCGAAGGAAGTTGTAAGAAATAATCGCGCAAAGATGAATATTTTAAGTTACTGTAAACGACAGCATTGCATTGCGTTTTTTCTCGTATGTTTTTTCTAAGCTTTTGACACAGCAACGTAAAAAGGTTCATCTCTATTCATTGCGATTGTGGTATTTCGGTTTTCAATGGCTATTCAAATTAAATTTTACCAGAAATGCTGACATAAAATGTCTAAAAAGTTCTGACCAGCGGCCTTCAATGGTTAATCTGAATTATCTGTCAATTTGTTGTGATTTCTAATACTCGACATACTATGATGCCGTGTCCACATTTTCGTCATAGAAATATACGAAGAGATGCTTCTTATTACTCATTCGATTCTTGAAATTAATTAATTATTATCGATGCTTAGAGGCCTATAAATAATTCTACAGCAAACTTCTTGAGATAAGGAGCGTTTTAGAAATATGGATAGCATATCTGGTCCGATTCTCTTATTAATCTCTTATTTATGTCGGTACGAGGATATTTAATATTAGCTAATGTGTTCTCTTTAGAGAAGCGAATCGAACTAACTATGCAAGCGTGTTAACTTTGTTGCTGCTTTTACATGTTCATTTTTTGACAAGAGAACTGCTCTTGAAAATAGTATGTGGAAAAATGGCGAAACGATGACTACCATTATAAACTGCATAATGTGTTCAAACATTTCCTCTCTCTCCTCCCTCTTCCCTCTCTCCCCTCTCTCCTATCATCTCTCTATCTCATTCTTATTCTTCTATCTCCCTATCGGCATCTTGTTCACATACCCTCCTCACGGGAGATTTATTTCGCAGCAAATGAAATTCCGTGCGGGCCTCGCAAATGCAATTTAATTCAGTTTCTAAGCAAAACCGCAAACCTGCTTCAATCTATTTCGACTTTTATTACAATTTTTGTTATTGTTGCTGTTGCTGTTGCTTTTACAGCGCTTTTATCACATTGACACTGCCAACGAATTTGCTTATGCAAACCACTCGTTCAATTTCGCAAAGTTTTTTGGCGGGAGGGGGCGCGTAAATAAAGTCAACAGACTCTTATATAAAGAAAATATATACGCGTGTATGTGTGATCATATGTTTGCATGCATGTGTGTGGCAGTGTGGTGTGAGTATTTGAATTTTACGGCATCGATAAAAGCAAAAATCCGCCAAGCAGAAAGTCGGCTCGAGTTGAGTGCTGCGACGGTGTTGTGAACCGCAAAACAAACTAGCAAATTTACGCACATTCACTCGGGGGAAAACAGCAACAACAACAACCACCACACTATGGCAACATTATATAGTTGGCAAGGCGGCGGTGCTGGGAGGCAGCGCCTGTCAGGCACTTGATTGCATCCTTGAGTAGGCAACCACTAAAAGTACAGCCGCAAAGAAAAAACCGCAAACATACGGTTGACAACATCTTAGGCGTCCCTCACGCCGCACCCCTCTCACTACCGCGCCCTGTTGTTGCTGTTGCTGTTGGCGTGCGCAGTGGATTTGGTTAGGTGCAAGCTGTGTTTGCCGTTATTTGGTGTGTGTATGTGCTCGTTTGAGTGGCTATGCGCCGGGAGGCTTTGCAGCGTACATAGACTGCTACAACAACAATGCCGTATCTGTGGCAAGTATTTGCGGGCATGTGTGCGCTATGCAAAGTGAAAGTGTGAAAGATTTCTCATGTGCCTTAAAATCGAGACGCACACTCGCGCCCACACGCGATTCAATCTACTCACTCGAGAGTTTTATCGAGAATTTTCAATAGGCTTTTGACACGCAATATGCTAATGAGGCACTTAGCAGCGGTTTAGGCGCAATAAACCAATTCTAGCACACACACATACATTTATACGCAGGCTGGCAACTCTCTGCTTGTGTGTGTGTGTGTGTATGGCTCTGTGAGCATCTACGCATGTCTGCCTCATGTGTGGAGCAAGCGTGTTATTAAAAAATAATAGCTTGCAAAAGGCGTTAAAGCACAATGATGAATGCAAAGCGAACGCTTTCCTGGCTCTGTTGTTGTTGTTGTTGCTCACCGCTGTTGCTAAAGATTCATGAATGCGTTTTTGAATAATTTCGATTGTGGCAAAAAGCGGCATGCATACACAAGCGCCCATGTTTTTGCGCGCGACACGCACATGCATGCATTCAACACACACACTCACACAGTCATCCATCCATATTCATATGCTTGTGTGAATTTTTTCCCGTAAAAAGCGGAAATTTGTTGATAAAAACGTAAAATAATATGCACAAATTGCATGCGCGCAACGGAGGCGCCACACCAAAGCGCAACAGCACTTTAGCTGAAAAAATTGAAATGTGCAACAAATTGTTGAAATTGTGGCAACATAGCGCTGTATCTGCCAAAAATAACAGTTATTACATATGCAATAAGTTCTTTTAACAATTCTATCATTTTTTTGTATTTTGTATATAATATAAATGTATGCATATATATACTATAAATATACAAGCATATATTGCAACAAACTCACTTCCAAAATGCATGCAACACATTTTTTCAAATTAGTACTTGTATTTATGTATGTGTATGTGTATGTTTTAATTTTTTTCTTTAATTCTTATTAATGCCGTATAACTATTAACAATATCGGATGAGTGGCGTGTATGACTGCTGGGCGCCGTTTTGCAACATCACTGATTTTTGCTCAAATTAAAAATGAGGAGTTTTTATGCATGAGTTCACCGTTTTACTAGCACCCTTGCACTCTTCGTTTTTGTTTTTTAATAATTTTTCTATTTTTTCAATAAATACTATATACCTTGGGAAAAAATGTGGACATCCCCACTCCGCTTCTCTCAATTATTACATTTGAATAAATATTATTTAAAATTTGCATTTGCTTGTAAAAAATTGCGTTTTCAGCATTTAAATGCTCTGAAGGCTTTTAATTATGGTGTAAAGGCCGAAAAAGTTGAACTTCAATTACATATACATGTGTATATGTATGTGAAAAATCGAATAATGAGTTTAAATGCGATTTGTGCGATGAAGAGCGATAATGGAAGAGCAAAAAAAGGAAAAGAACGTATGCTACAATAAGTTAGGTTGATTATGATTTTTTTAATAGATTTTTAATAAGGTGGCAACACTGCTTAACATATTTTGGACCAAATTGCCGACAAAAATTTCTGAAGTAACCTCCAACGGCTATTTACTTTTTATATTACATATTCAAATGGAATTTATTTTTCGGACAGGTGGCAACTTTTTTAAAAACACTAAAAATAAAAAACCATATACAAGAAAAATTTGTCTGAAACATTTACCATTTTTTTGACAATATTATGGTATTTCAAATTAAATATATACCTTAAAGAGTTTTCTCTTTCTGGGAGAGTGGCAACACTAATCAAACAATTCTTCTAACTAAGTATAATCACGTAATCAATCCAGTGAGCACTGTCGTTCTTCTCGAACTATAAGTCACCAGGGCGGACGGCGTCTTTCCAGCACTTTTCAAATAAGATATGCAATATCTCTTGCCACATTTTGTAGGGCTGATGAGGGAAAGTCTTGCCATGGCGTATATTACAGAATAGTGGAGAATAGCCAAAGTAAATCGCTGGTCAAATTAAGCTTACTTCCCTTATGCCAAAAGAGATGGAAAAAATTGTAGACAATTATTTAAGATCTAAGGTTCCGAAAATCGCACCACTAACACTGCTCTTTACCAACTCACGGCTGAACTTCAGAATTTGCTGAAAATGGCGAGAATGCGATAAGACATCGAGGGTGGTTCCCACGCAAACGTCATCCAGGCACTGGAGAAAAGGAATGTGACGGCTCTAGTATGCAGACGGATAGAGGCTGTACTTAGTATTATCATAACTGAAACCAATGTGAGGTACAGTAAGATTCGTTTTGGTACCAAGAGGGGCTGCCTACAGGGTAGAGTTCAATCCCATCCTACTATGGAGCTTAGTAGTAGATGAATTCCTTGAGTTGCTCACAAACAATAGACTACGGTGTCAGAGGCACGCCGATGATATTATCATAACGGCATCAAGTAAATTTGAGAACACGCTCTGCGTCATATTTCAAAAGGGCTTAAGTCTAGCAACGGGATGGTGGTGGGTTAAATAACAACCGTCGTCCCTTTCACAAAGCGTACATATCTTCCAGACTTGAAGCCCCTAACATGTGGTGGCAGGGAGTTGGAGGTGTCACATTAAACTCAACCTTACGGTGAAAGAGTTATGTGAAATTAACACTGTTCAGAGCCACCAAGACAGTCATGATATGCAGACGCCTAGCCGTCAGATCCTGGAGCTGCAAGCCAGGTATCTGTATATCATGATCGTAAGGCCTATAGTCACTTATGGAGCGGTTGCTTGGCCATCGACACAGTCTTCGGTAGGCCTTTAACTATCGAAGTTTCAAAGTCTAAGCAATTAAACGCAGCATGCTGGAGCTCGCGCCGCTGCATCTAGTGATCAAACTGGTAGTGAAACATACACCACTGGCTCTTTTTCCAAGAATAGAATAAACTTTGGAGTGAAGTGATTCCACGCTTAACGTACTACTGAGGTGCAGCACTATCTAGTGGTGCAAAGCAAACTTTTCATACCAATCGCACGTTTTCCGATTTTCAGGCAGAAGTCTCAACCTCCCTCGTGACAAATTCCGCCACCTTGTCGCGCTCTATACAAGGCGTTGCTTATTTATTATTGGAGAGGGCACGATAGACTATAGGTCGCCGTGCAAAGCCTCAAATACTTTCTATCTATCTATCTGTATACAGTTTTCATTTACCCCTGGGATGAGTTATTATTTATTCTGACATTGATTTTTGAGCATATTTTGTGTTTTAGTCTATCGGTAACTCTTTGGCACAGCTATTAGAAACTCTTGTTTATATGAAGCTCTATAAGTATGCTTACTACTTACATATGTACTGATAGAATATGGCAATATTTTGGCATTCATGTTTGTATTTGATTACGGTCAATTTAAATATATCGAACCTGCCAAATTTTAACCTCAAGCACTTTCTCTTCTTTAGCAACTTTTCCTTTTTCAGTTTCTATTTTCAATCCATGTTTATTCTTTGTTGAACTTTTCTCTAAACCTTTAGGTCTTGAACTCCCAGCAAAACACAAAATATTCCGCATATATCTTGTTCACTCTACTGGATTGATTTCTGTAAGGTCCATAACAAATCATAAACAAATTTAATCAGATACTGCAACGAGTACTTGGAGTTTGCATTTTACCCATAAAATAATTTTTATTCCAATTTTCTAAGCATCTGATTATGGTTTCGTTGAAAAGCGTAAAAAAATGTTTGTAATTATAATTAAACAAATTTTCAACTGTATATACTCATAATAATGTGGTGAAAAAGGTGTGCGACTTTGATAAAAAAAATAGACTACGCCCAGATGTAGGCAACTTTATTTAATTAAAATCTCAATATGTGAGAAACTGCGGTGAATATCGCAGTTATCAGAGTGGAGTGAGATAATTGCTTAATATTAATGTGAAAAGCACTCACCTCACACTCCCCTCTCCCTGATAACATGCTATCTTCGCTTATGTGTACACATTTATTTTCCATCATTTGCAGGTTAATTTTAATTTCATTTAATTCAAGAGCCATATTTCACGCCACACTATTCGCGTCGCAGCGCTCGCCTACTACTCATCGGTGGCACTTGAAGCGGCGCTCCGCAAACACGAAACTTGTTTGCCACTAATCCCAGTGTAAACACGCGTTTAATTTGTAATAACATTTACCGTTACACTTTGCAATAATTCAGGAATTTTCTTTTCACTCACTCAACGCGACGTAAACGAACACACACAGCCAGCTCACACGCACACACATGCTTTTGAAAATAGTTTATATGTGTGCATTTTTCGCACCGCCAGGTAGGGAGGCTGCCAGTCGTGCACACCTACATATACATGTTGCATGTGTTGGTGTGCGTCTGTGCTTGCAACATCTCAATGTCTTCACTTGGTTATGTAAGAATCGCTATGCGTTGTACATACCGCGCGTTCATTTTCTTTTAATTAATTAATTTGTCCTGCACGCTTTCGTGGCATGAGACATGTTATTTTCTGTTGTTGTTGTTTTAAGGCGTAAGAGCTCAGCTACATGTGCGGGCGGAAGATAAGTGGTTGCTGCTGAGAAGTGAGTCAAGGTAAAAATATGCTTCTCTAATTTGTGTTTGCTATTTTTTGGTAACGCCTCACACCCCCTCTTGAGTGTTGTACGAAGATATCAAAGGCGACACTACAGCAACTAGCCGAGCATTACTTACCTCAAAAGTTTACGACTACACATGCAGCAAAGCACGTGCGTGTGTGGGTGAGGGGGGAAGATTTTTGCACGTGGATGTATGCGTGCATGTGTGTGCGGCGTGTGGCGTGTGGCATGTGAAAACGCGCTAATTGAGACAACTGAAGTAATTTCGTAATCTTAGACAAGTATGCTAGCGTTGCTGCGGGGGGTTAAGTGGCGCTCAGTGATATGTGAATGGGTATGTGATTACCCACACATATACAAACACGTGATAAATATATTTTATGTTGGTAGCATCTTAATTAGTGGATAAAAGAGTGCATTTGCATGGTGATAGTTTCGGTGCTTTCGCTTTCTTTTACGACATCAAAATGCTTTTAGTTACTTTAAGCGCATGGTGTAAGGCCTGAGGCATTTAACTCGCAGACAGAGTGCTACTCGTATATTTTGTTATAATTAATTTTGAATTTCGTAAAATAGTAAAATTGTGCGATTGCCAAACAATTGCCAAATACATTTCAGGTGAACTTTTGATTAGTTTTAAGCCTGCATTTGTAATTCCGCACTTAATTATTCTTTTTGTTGTAATTAAAAAAACATTCGCGAATCACTAATATACCTAAAACACTTCACTTAAACGCTCTGAAATAAATTTTGTACAACCTTTTTATATTCACATTATATTCCACAAGAACAACAAGTTTTACATTTTATACCAGTAAATACGAGTTGGTTTCGAATACGTCGAACCGGTCGCTTAAGGTTAGTCAAGATGTGTCTGTGCTCATCAATAACATCAAGTTACTTCGTTATCAGACTTACGAAAGCTTACAAAGCTGAACAGTGAAAACAAGCAAATAGAATGAGCTCTAAGAAAATTGCATCTTTATCCCAATCTCATAACAATGGCCCACGCACCGCCGGCCATTTGCATTTCAGCTCCGGTTCAGTGGACCCCGTGTGAGTTCAGTAAGTGTTGATCAACTAGGAAAAGCTGATTGGAGGAGGTTAAGCACTTTTTCCTCCACTGATTAGCTTTTTCATCCACTTTAAGGGCTTCCGGACATCAGAACGCTAGTCCTTCTTAGCTGTCCACGTGGAATAATTCATTTCTTAGCGCATATTACCTTATTGCCTTACCTAATCTAAGCAACTGTCAATACGCCGTATTACCGCCATATACATATATATATGTATATAGATTGTGACAAAAAAGCACCTGGAAATTTTAATTAATTTCCCCGGGTCTAAGTTGTCCTCAACTGATGAAACTATTAAAAAGATGAAGGAAGTGGTGTTTGAAAATCGTTAGAGAGAATGCAAGAGAGCTCAACATCTCTCGTGGGTCTTTTTGAATAATTTTGGAGGATATTCTGGGTATGAAACGCGTTCTTGCTTGACTCGTCCCGATAAAGCAAACTTTTTTTCAAAAAGAGTACGGCAGAGAGCTACAGAATTCAAAGCCAGAAACGCAGTTAATAACATCCATCAACCACCAAATTCACCAGATTTAGCTACGTGTGATTTTTTCTTGTTCCCAAAATTGAAATAGCCGCTTCAAGGAACCCGTTTTCAGTCTATCGAAGAGATAGCACAAAATTCTCAAAAAGTGGTTATGGAAGTGTTTCGAGGACTGCAAAAATTGTTGGCATAAGTGTTATACTATACAACTGGTAGAGATTAGTTTAAAGGCAACAAAATAAATATTGCTGAATAAATAAATATGTATTTTGCGTTTTGTTAACAATTCCCGGTTACTTTTTTGTCACAATGAATATCATATTTGTCAAATTAATGAGTCACATAATAATTGTGATTGTGTGGGAGTATCCACATATACATATATTATACATAACGCTCAAGCGTTACAAGCCTTAGAGTATTTTGGATCCAACGATAAAGGCTATCATGAGATTGGATGAATGATATCTTTCATCTCTCTGGGGGAACAGTTTTCAGAAAATATATGGTTCTGAGACCATTTACATCTGAAGAGAAAGGATTTTATTTAATAAGTGACCGATACTTTCTATTTTACAGGTGATAGTTCTATACAGGGTCTCCTGTTCTTGGGTGTTTAAATCTAATATCGTAATTTTGTGCGCTTTTCCATTGTAAACGATGAAGACTCTTTAACTGTACCTAAAACTAAAGAAACTCCTTAATATTCCTCTAATCGCTGGGTAAGGGACCTTTGTTAATGAAAAATTCATTTAGGATTCAGTTTGTAAGTTCCAACAAACCGTTAATCCTTATCCGTTAAACAATATCAAGCTGCAACTGAGAGAGTTTGTGTCTCTGTTATCTACATATATGAGTATCTGCATAAGTTCTAAACTAAAGTTGAAATTCAACTTTCATTCGAGTAACTTGTTTGATATAAGCCTTTAAGAGTTATCTTTGAATATTGACCTCATTATCAAACTCAGTACGTCATACCTTGCGTTAGTAATTGTGGTTTCTCAGAGAGTTTCCTCAGCGACCTTGATAAGACTGTTAATATAACTTCTTAATAATCTAAAACACCTGAAATTTCATAGTGAAAGAAATGGAAGTCACAAAATTACTTCGAATGTCATTAAGAGAAATGGAAATCTGTTTTTTCTCATGCACATACAACGAAATTGGAAGAGATACTTTCCCTATTAAATATTAATATTGACTGTTTTCTCCTGTTAGCGATTAGCTGCAGTGATCCGATCTGCACAATTTCTTCGGGGATTACACCCTTGTCTTTGGCAATAACTGATGCCGAATTTTGCGAAGATATCTCGTCAAATGAAAAAGCTTTCCATACGAGTACTTGATTCAGATCGTTCAGTTTGTATGGCAACTACATGCTATAGTGGTCCAATACCGGTGGTTCTAAGAAATGAGCAGCTTCTTGAAAAGAAAAGGATGTGTGCCAAATTTAAAATCGACATCGCATAAACTGAGGGACTAGTTCGCTTATAATGGCGGATGAACGGACATAGCTAAACCTATTTCAAGCTGATCGTTTATATAGTATACATATGTTATACTGGGCAGTCGTTACAGTCGTATATCTCCAGTGTTACCAATCACATTGTGTCATATCACATAGTGTTGAGAAGGTGAGGTGAATGAAAAAATTCACTATATTTTGACATTTTTATATAAAAAAGGTAAGAATGCCACGGAAGCCACCAATGATATTTGTGAAGTTTACGGAGGCGATGCTGCATCAGTTCGCGTAGCACAACAATGGTTCGCTCGCTTCCGTTCTGGAAATTTCGAAATTTCGATTAACGCTGGTGGAATAATGTCTCTAGCGGAAAAATGGCAAAAAGGGGTGGACCAAAATGGTACATATTTGTTTATTTGTGTGTTATATGAAAAAAATAAGGTGAAGATTGATTAGAAATACGAAAAGACTTTTTCGACTATGTATATATTGTATGTATACTTTATGGGGTCTCCGAAGTTCCCTTCTCCTCTGTGTGTTACAAACTTCATGGAAAACTTAGTATACCCAGTTTTCGGCACAAATATAAAAATGCGAGGGTATTACTTCGTGCAAAATTGAGTTCAAATCAACAGTGTTCCCGTGTGGCCAATACATATCCTTCATCACCGATTTCACTCAGATGAAAAAGCATTTAAATAGTGGCAGATAGTTGCCTGAGTCTTTCCCGTAAACTTTTTGTCCCTTCTCCCCCCAATTGCTTATAGAAAACTGTTTATGCCCCACAAATGCAATGTCTTTAAATAATTAAAGCAATATTATTACTCTGCTTAAACACACTCAAGTTCAACGCTTAAATTACACGAGTCACATGTCAACAACTGCTTTTGATTTGCATACTTCAAAAAGATTGTTTTCTTTTGTTGCATGCCACAAGCGAAATGCGAAGTGTTGTGGCACATGTGTTCATAATTTTTTGCTCACACCTGTCCTGAGCAAATCGACAACTGCTGCTGGCATTAGATTGTGCAAAAAAAAGAGCGAGAAAAAATTGAAAGAAATAATAACAACAACAAGGGAAATAAAAGAATTTTGAAATTTTGTGAGAAACGACAAAGTAATGCTTAGCAAACGCACCTTGCGGCTGACAGCTCTTCGAAGTGTGTGCACGAATTTTTCAATGGCTTAATACAGCAAAAACCACAACAACAACAATTTGTATACATTTGTATAAATGCAACACGCCTAATTGCCCTCAAGGTGCCAAAAACATAAAGCATTTGAAATGATATTCCTCCTTTGCTACCAAAATTTACATGTATACATGTATGCATGTGCGTGTGTGTATTCGTAATCGCCGTAATCTCTGCTTACAACTTAAAAATGCTACTTAAATGCGCCAAATGCCGCGCTCATACGCTTTAAATACGTGCAACAAGAGACAAGCGGGCGCGTCTTAAGTTCCAGCTTTGCTTTGCTGCAGCAACAACAATAATAATAACAACATTTAGCACCCCACCATGTTGCTGGTAACATTCGTTTACGAAACGAGCTCATTTACAAGTGAACAGCAACCCGCTCCCTTCCCCCCCTCTGCTCCCTTCCCCCCCTAGCCACATGTGTGTCGCTGCTCCTGTTTTCACTTTGTATGCGCGCCACTGATTTCCCTACGGCTGTCTGACTGCCTGCGCGCCCGACGTGTGTAAGTGTGTGGCAAATTAGGGAAAAGTCGCAACACGTGACTTCGTGTCTTTTCCATGCAACAAGAAAACTCGGCGAAAAATCGTGTTGCAGGCACGAAAAAAGCACAAAAAGTAAAACGACACCTCCCTACTCCGCACACCTCTGCGTAGCTGTGTAATATTTTTACGGCGAAAAAAGTTGAAAATAAAACTTTTAAATATAATGAAGCAAATACGCAGATGAGCGCCGCATTTGGCATATCAACGTGGAAATGCTAACAACAAATACAAAAAAAAACAACAACCAGCTTTTTGCTACAACAGTCATGATGAGCTGGTGGAATGTTTAATATTTTTCCCCTGTCTGCGTTTGTGTTTATCCAGAGTTTTTTGAATGAGCACTCACATATTTGGCGTTGTTGTTGTTATACGCGCGTGAGTATATGTGTGTGTAGTTGAGTGCGAAAGTTTTTCGTGTCAGCGCCGCACTTTGCAGCACCACTACCTCTTTAGCACTCAAGTTGCACGTTTAAATATGCTTGCAACTGATAACACAACCTGCTTCCCTACAAAAGGTGTGGCGCAGGGGTCGGAGTGGCTCCTACGTACAGAAAGATACTTGAACAATACAATGAAAAACATCGCAAAGCCAACGGTATTACTGCAGTGAGGTGTTGCAAACACACACACACACACACATCACAGTCAAACTTAGTGGCAAACAGTCTCAGCGGCCAGACAGACAGACAAAAACGGTATATTTAGTTGGCATGAAAAGTTAAATCCGCACCAATGCTCTAAAGTAATCCGGCCACTTGAAGACTTTGACTCCTGCCACACACACACACATATCTCCACATATATATATATGTATATATACATATTTACACCCAAGCGCATGCCGTGGCATGTTGACGACTATCAGCAATGCTAACTGTATACTTGACTTCGCAATATTTTGTCTTAAACAACATGCCGCAACGCAGCTTGCTTTTGCTGGGCCAGTGGCAGACGTGAAAAATTGCAACAAATGAGTTGGCAAATTATAATGCAACAAATCTGTGCCGCAAAGCTACTTTTCAGCGCACACACATGCGCACAATTGTCGGTAGTGCGAGAAAATGACTTTTGAAATATGGCGACAACTAGCGCCAAACAGCGCTCAGCAGCCGGCAAGAGGCAACAGGCGGTCGCCATAGCGGTGGAAGCATTGGCGCAGCAGAGATCCCGCTGGGAGGATTATAGACTTTTGCTTGCAGATTTGACATGTTTTCAAATATATTGGATTACAGAGTTTAACCCTTCATAATTTTTTTTGTTTAGTTTCACCTTAGTTGACTGACATACAAATAATAGACAGGTTCCTTGCCGCTCTTTACTCGGGTAGGCTACATAACTAGCTGTTGATGACCAAACATGTTAGTAGAATAGAAGCTTATATTGTACTTGAAATCTTACTTGTGATTTTATAAGATCTCTATAAAGCCCACTTTGAGTTACTTAAAAAAGCTACACTTTTCAGCTTTTCAGTATAAAACTCGTAAATGTAGGCAATGTTTCCAAGAATTCCACCATAGAAAAATATTGCCAACAATCAGGCGTAATATTAAAGAGTAAAGTCTCAAACTAACGGTGTGCCCACAAAAAATGATTTATCCAAGACCTCAATGATCCTCTTCAGACATTTGCTGTGGCACCGTACGCATATCTTCCTTATTATTTTTTTATTTGCTTCATTTCTTGCACGCACATTCCAATTACACGTCAAGGCAAAAGTTTGCAAGTATGAAAATTAAATGAAATGAAATGTTAAAATTCTACCCATTAAGTGTAGAACATAATGGCTGAGACGTCAAGCATTGCAAAAAGTTGAGCGGCAGATTATGAACCGCTATGAAAAGTTTTGCTTCCTCGCTAAACCAAGCCAGACTGCGCAATTGAAATCCTAAACAATGCTTGGGTAGATAAACATATGCAGCTTCACCGGGCAACTACCAAGGAGTTTTGTGGTGTAAATTGTAACCACTATAAGACGAAGAGTGGCGAAATTAATTCATTAAAAATTGTTATAAATTAAAAAAAAATTATATAAATACTGTATGTATAAATTCAGTAAATTTTTTATGGAAGATAAGATCATGTAGTCACTTAGTACCTTTATATGTTCATAAATTTCATTTCGTGAGACTAAACTATGAGCTAGAACTCTTGCCTGTGCCAAACCGTTCAAATAGTTAATTAAATATTTAATTTCAAATAATATGTATAATTTATTCAGGATTAAATCTTAATCATCTATTCCGGCTCTTGAAATCATCAGGAGAAAACAGAAGTATGTGTAACGAGTTCTGCCAAATATCTCGCAGTTATCCTAGATAGAAAACTAAACTGGAGAGAACACGAAGAGAGCAGGAGTTCCAAAGCACTTCGAATCTGGAACTCCTGCAGAAGATTCATTGCCGAAGGTGGGGGTTTACGACCCCACGTGGTTTATTGGCAATACTTACGCCTGGTGCAGTGGTATGGTGGATGGTGTTATCGAAAAGATGCTGTATTTAACCCCAGGAACAGGAGCGGCCTATTTGTTGAGGATTGCGGGCTGAAAACTACCTCAACAATGGCTCTTGAAGTTATCCTCAACATCCGGCCAATACCAATATGAGTGAGGTGTGAGTGGATTGACTCAATGGTTTTGTGATCAACAGCTCCAACAGCGAAATCTACTTATTCACTGACGGATCCAAAGGTGAAACAGCACTGGAGCGGCGTTTTTATTTAGTAATCCGTACACAGAAAGCTGCTTCAAACTAAATGACTACCATTCAGTTGTGCAGGCCAAATTGTGGGCATAACAGAAGGTACCAAGTGGACTTCTGTTCTAAACTGCAAGCCCATTAATATGCCATTGAATAGCCCAGCGGTAATAAAGGCTATATGTAGCTCCAATACCAAGTCTCATTGCAAGCAGGCAATAACAATTAATGAAATGGCAGACGAACTGTCGCGCTCACATCCTTCAAAGGTTGTGGGAAGCAATGGATCCTACGGGCATACCTCAGTTCTTGGAACACAAGCAACACAAGAGACATAAAGTTATTTTTGTTGATGGTGTACCGACCAAAAGTTCTAGAATCAGGAGCTTAGTATCATTGCAGGGGTCATGACAAAAGCACCTACCCTTAAGATCCCACTTTCAGGAAATATAAAAAGTGGAATGCGGAGTTTGCACGAATGGTGATTAAAAGCATAAACATTATCGATGCCTTCAGCCGAAAGAGAAGAGACTTATTCCACGGCTCCCAATACTTCAACTTAGAAGACATTGGGAAGCAGAGGAAGACATCCACTCCGTCGGAGCGACCAGGTGGAGAAGGACGTAGCTTCGCTTGGAATCTCCAATTAGCGAAAAGAAGAAATGACTCACGCGCTATTGTTAACTCGGCTATAACCGCGTTCTATGCCAGTAAAAAAGAAGTAGAGACATTGGGCTTAATCAAGTTTTTTGCCAAATGCACTGAGTTGCTGGATTAAGTTTAAATGGTGGCCTAATGGTGGCATAAGTGCGACCGCCTGTGGTTCGGCGCTAATGCGGATCCTTTGTACATAAAGTACCCTGACATGTTAAAAACCAGAATACCAAACATTATTTCACATAAAAATTATAACGTAATGAAATTGAAGTGCTACGATAGTATAGAAATTACATAGCTACAAAAATTACATATCTGCACCCATAACTCTACGGCGGCAATAACGGTTTGTAACGCCAAACACTGTAGTTTACAATAGTGCCAATTAAACCAGTTTACGGAGGGAAAGTTTCCTTAATAAAGTAACAAAATTCTAAATTCTAGTTAATTTTTACTATAACCGTGGGATATGTTCGTATATACACGCACACACATATATATGGAACTCCCGCTTAAAATAATCTTGCATTAAAGCGGTACAAGAAATCACAAAGTAGCGGTAATAACTGATATTCCCGCTTGTCTTCATGGCTCCCCAGTGCATTTCTCACACTCACTAACGCGCTTACGCGGCCTTGCTGTCTCCCTCTCCTCATCTGTATCTCTACCATATGCATAAAGCCAAACATTTGATCTTCGCTCCTTCGCTCGCCGTATTATGCGTTTCGCCTTGGCAAGTCACTTAAGCAGTTTACGGCAGTTGTTCGCTTAAATGAAATTACATCCCTTCGACCGAATAAATACAACTTTATTGCATGAATTTGTACTCGCCCGTAGTTTTCGCGCTGCCAACGGCGGCTGTGGAGCAGCGAGTCCGTGCGACGGCCCACTCATTTGCACTTGGCCATAAAATGTTGAAACTTTTGTTGCCAGTTGGTTTTGATATCGTTGTTGTCGCGGCTCCTTCGGCTGCAGCTGCTTCTTCTTCTTCTCGCGCGCTGCTTAATTGAAAGCTGCAAATATTCGTAAGTAATCGACACAGGCAGGTAAAAAGTAAATTCTGTTTTACACCGGCATTGCCAACACGGTGAACGGTAGTTCTGGTAGTGCGAGGCAGCGTCCGCTTGTTCTTCGTTCGCCAGCGATGCCATAATTGCAACGTACGAGGCAAACGTGCGTAAACGTGCAGAAACTTTACGTCAATTAAGCTCATCTGCAATTGTTGTTCCATGCAAGTTGGCCTGCTCGTACCTCTGGCGCGAACTGTGCCACGTACAGAGCACAGTGTGCTGTTTGGGTATACGAGTATTTCGAGCTCGTGTTTGAAAATTAATAATAATTTTAATTTATTAAATTTTTTTTTTTAATTTAAACATACGTATCTGTAATATTTGCTTCGATTTTTGATAAATCCAACCCTGTTCCCCTAGATGCAGTAAATAAATACAATTTTCAGAAGAAAATGATATACTGGCGTAGACACCGCTAACGCGATCGTAGCCGAGTTAACAACAGCGCGTTAGTCGTTTCTTCTTTTCGCAACGTGACGCAAATGGAAATCCTAAGCGAAGCCAAGTCCTTCTCCACCTGGTCTGCTCCCCCCGACGGATATTGCGTCGAATGCTGCCGCTGTCTTTTAATTCGCTGAATTATGCCAATGTCGTCGTACATCTCATACAGCCCATCGTTCCATCGAATGCGATATTTGCCGTGGCCAACGCGCTAAAGACCATGAATCTTTCGCAGAACCTTTTCCTCGAAAGTTCGTAACGTCAGCTCATCAGATTTCATCGTCCATGCCTCTGCACCATATAGCAGGACGAGAATAACGAGTGACTTCTAGAGTTTGGTCTAAGTTCGTCCAGAGAGAACTTTTTTTTAATTGCCTACTCAGCAATTAATATTCTGCGTTGTATTTCGAGGCTGACGTTGTTGTTGGTGTTGATGCTGACTCCAAGATAAACCAAATGATCTACAACTTGGAAGTTATGACTGTCAACAGTAATATGGGAGCCTAGTCGTGAGTGCGACAACTGTTTTTTTTTTTTCAATGACAGGAGATATTTCGTCTTGCCCTCGCCAGACCCATTTGCATGGCTTCCTTATACAATCTGGAGAAAGCAGAAATAACGACGCGGATGTTGAGGCTAATGATGTCGTATTGATCGGCGTAAGTAGCAGCTATATACTCATTTATAAGAAGTTCTGTAGCTGGAATAATTTTTTCCAGGAGTAGATTGAAAAAGTCACACGATATGAAGTCGCTTTGTCTGAAACCTCGTTTGGTATCGAACGGTACGGAGTGGTTCTTCCCGATCATGACTGAGATCATCTCCGCCGTATTTGAATAGCTCGGCCGGCAATCCATCGGCCGCGACCTCAAGAAATATTTTAGAAATATTTTGCTTGAGCAAGTATGACGCTGTAGATTTCTTTCTTCCTTTTCTTGCACCGTACACTGCAGCTTGATAACCGCTACAACACCATACTGTTCAGCTAAAAATTGTAAAATATAATGCACTTACGGACACACACACACACACTGGTATATATTTATACAGTTAACGGTATCGTAGTTCTCTGGTGAGACTTCCGCTTCTTTAGCAATTCTCTTTCACCGTCACTTACGTTGCAAAGTTTAAAGTTTTCTTGCACTTCTTGCTGGCTGCGCCGTCGTTTAGTACGCGCTGCATTGTTGTTGTTTTTGCCATTTGTAGCGATATAGTGTCGAGGTCCTAAAGCATATTCTCATTACGCAATTGTAAAACTTTTAATGTTGCTCATTCAATTCATACCATACTTTGTTATTGTTGTTATTACTGGTACTGTTATTGATGTTGCTGTTGTTATTGTTGCTGCACATTTTCCGCTTGCATTTCGTGTGCGTTTTTATTGCCATATCTGCTTAATTACTATTGTTGCTGTTGTTGTTGGCACACTTTTTGTTGTAATTTATGCGATGTTTGTTTCGTACAGTTTCACCATCCCAGTTTCGGCTGCTGTTTCCGTTTGTACCGTTGCATTTTCGAGCTTTCGCTTTATTGTTGCACTATCTGGCATTCTCCGGGAGAAAGAATGGGAGAAAGGGCTGTGAAAGCAGACAGGCGTTGATGTGCGTAAATCGTGTTTTCCGGCAGGAAATGTTTCCCTAACGGTAAAAGTTCGAATGTGCATCTTTATTGCAGCTATAAATATGTACAGTTATTTTTAGTGCCGTTGTTATTAGTTAGACTTAGTATGTTTGTACATATGTATGTTTACGAAGGTACGAAGCTTGAAAGCTTCGTGAGCATTTCATTCGCCGGAACGCAAAATTTTCCATCAACATTAGATTGGCTAAATTTGTGTGCATCTAAATGCAGGCAGCTTAGGTTAAAATCATATTTTTTCGTTATCGTAATATGGCAACCTTCTCTACTAAAGAAACATTTCCTTGACATTACTTTTCATAGTATACTCCAAATCCTTTTAAACAACTTCATTTGCAAAAAAAAGTATATTTATATTTATTTATTTTTTTATCATAATATGGCAACTCTGTTTGCTGAATAACAATTTACTCGCATGCTTTACAACTATTTGTAATCATATTTTTCTTGTTTCTCAATTAATTTTCATAATTTATATAATTTAAAGGTGGCAACCCTAATAAAAACTTAAGTTAATTTTAATAATAATTTTTGTAATATTCAAATATTATAATTTATTTAAAAATGTGGCAGCGTTCATAAAATTTTATAGTGAAAAACGTTATATAACGTTAAATTGAAATTGGAAAAAAATCGAAAATAAAAGTTGCAAGTTTTTGCTTGCAAAAATACCGTTATTTATGTATGTAAATATGTGCATTAACCGATTTTCTTCCCTTCAGACATAAGTTTCAATGTAATTTACAAAAAGTAAAAATCTCATTTAACAACGCCTTGGCAAGGCTGCTCAAATGCCTACTCATTTAACCTCCCAACATTGTGCTTCCTGCGCTCATCACGTGTCCGCAACCAGTTCATTTCGTTTTCAATTACAAACCTCATTTCCAGTTTATGCGCATTTTCCATTCTCATTTACTTCAGCACTTCACTATTCAAGGTATAATCATGCCTGCCTGCATGTATCTATGTATGTGTGCATGTAGTTAGGTGTGAGCATCAGCTCACCGTTTTTATACGTTGCATTATGCTTTCTGTATTGTGTTGTTGTAACTGCAACTCGGTAGAATGGGAACTAACATTTAAAACTTACAACAACAACAAATATAGGCAAATAAAGTCTACTTAGCATATTTGAAATATTCCTATAGTGCCGTATGAGAAAATGGCTGCAGTTATATTGAAAATGTACATAGTATGTATATAAAAATTTATATGTAGTTTTTATTTGAAATTTCGAAGAATTTTACGCAAATATTAAATATTTTTTTTTTTAATGAAAGAAAAAAATTTCTTGAACTGCGTTGCCATATTTTTAGAAAATATTTTTTATTTGAACTTTCGAAGTCTTTTACTCGAATAATTAAACATATTTTTTAATGAAAGAAAAAAATTTCTTGAACTGTGTTGCCATATTTTTAAAAATTTTTATATTTTAATTTTCAAGTTTTTTACGCAAGTTTACGTCTTTTACGCAAATAATTAAATAAGTATTTTTTTTAATGAAAGACAAAAATGTCTTGAATTGGTTTGCCATATTTTTAAAAAACTTTTTTATTTTAATTTTCAAGTTCTTTAACGCAAATAATTAAATAAATAATTTTATTATTGACAACAGGAATTCTTTCTGAACTGGGTTGCCATATTTTTACAAACAATTTTTTGATGAGAGACAATGATTTTAATAGATATTAGTTTCTTAAAATTTGTATGCAGTTTAGGTGAAGTTCTTACTATGCCGAATAGGTTTGCCACACTTAAACAGAATATTATTGATTATAAATATTTTTTTCTAAACGGAGACACTATAACTAAATAAATAAATAAAAAAAAATATAAGAGATTGTCTGTAATTGATTTGCTTCTTAAAATCATATGCAACCTAATTACAATTAATAAAATATGGAAAAATGTTGCCACCCTTCAATAGAGTATTAAAGTAAATATAAGTATTGATAACACAAATTTTTATACTAATTTTAAATGTCTTTGCCAGTAATAAAATAAATAATTTTTATTGTTACCAAAAAGGCCAATAAAGTTGCCATATATTTTATACTCGTAAAACATTAACAAATAAAAATAATCGTTATAAGTTTTTCAAAATTTTATGTATTTTTAGAGTACTTATTATAATACAGAATATGGTTGCCATACTTGAAAAAATAATGGAATATATCTCTCAACATTGTTTGAAGATTTTCATATAAACACAATATGTCAGTAAAAATAGCTTCAAGAGACTGCGAGTTTCCTATCTCCCTCTTTTCTGTTAATTTACATCTCAATAAACTTACCAACAAAGTGGCTTCAGTGGCATTCAGATTCAGAAATGCCGTTTTATTTCTAACATATGTATGTTGAAGTACCTACATATGTATGTATATCGACAACAATATTTAAATAGCGAAAATTTGACGACAGCAACCACAAACGTTTCATCGTGCCTTGACAAACGAATGTGTCTTCACAGCCTTGAGTGTGCGCGCACGTGGTATTTAACTGTTACAAGGACACTTTCGGCGATGCGCAACCCAAGCAACCGCTTCACCCAAACGCTGCCAGTGTTTATGGAACACTAAACTTATTATGTAGTTTGGAGCACGAGCGAAAGCAGATGTTTAGCAAAGTGATAAGTAGTCCGAAGTTGTGACTGATTCTCACAGCCGATTGCACTTAAATCTTGTATGAATATGCGTGTTTAATATGAACAGTTTGAGCAAAAAAGCTCTGGTCCTTTTACTTTGTATAATAATATTTGTATTATTATTTTTTATTGGGTTGGGATGGTAGTAGTATATTCTCCTCGTCCAGGCTTCTAGGGCATTAGTGATGCTGGTCTATTAAGCTTGTCACAAGTCGCGGAAATTTTTAAAGTTTGAAAAGCCAACTTTATGAATATGTGATGGTTATTTTTGAGAAACGAAAATTAGTTTAAAAAACGAAAATTCCTATGTTCCTATGGAACCTAAAACAAATAGCGACCCCTTAAAGTTAAGCTACAGCGCCTGGCTTGAGGGAGGATTTTTTGTTTATCAATCACTAACATTTGAGGTGGTAGGAGTTGAAAAAAAAATTAAAAAAAAATGTTTATAGCACCCTAATCTGTATGTTAGGTTTATAGGGGCTAAAGGAAGTAATGACCCGAATCCAACCCACTTACGGTAAACAGAGATACTATTGTCAGGAAAAAATTTTCTCTGAATTTCAATTACATTGACCAATATTTTCGGACAAAAGTCAACAATAGGTACTGGGATCTAAATATTCGATACCTAGGAGCTTGAAAAATTTAGGTTGGATTCGGACAATTTTTGGCCACAAGGTGGCATAGGCTGAAGGTACTATTCGTGCAAAGTTTTATGCGGTTATATTAATTGGTTTTTGATTTGTAGTGTAAGAAAGGAAAGAATCAGATGGAGCTCAAAACTGTGTTGTAATGAAAAGTAGGTGTGGATGTAGTGTGATTTCTTCCAGTTTCGCACTGTAATATAATAATGTCAGAGGAACGTCACGTACCAAATTCGGCTGAAATCGGTCGAGCAGATTCTGAGACATGTAATTTCACCTAAAAGTGGGCGGTGCCACGTCCAACGTCCTTTCTTAGTAATTTTTAATAGTACCGTTATATGGAGGGTGAGCATTCGATTTCATCTCTTTTACACTGTCTGTAGGACTTCTTGTAATATTTGCGCTTAGCAAATGTAGTTGTTGTTGATTTAGCGGTTTAGGAGAAATGTATATTGAACTTATTAGAGGGCGGGACCACGCCCAATTTTTCAAAAGTTTATCTGTGTCAATTAAGAATTTTATATATTAATTTAGTGCTTAGTTATGGAATGTTTTTTTCGGTTAATCGCGTTTTGTGGGCGTGGCAGTGATCCGATTACGCCCATCTACGAACTCGTACTTTGTTTAGCCAAGTAACGCGCATGCTAAGATATCTCAATTTTTACACAAGTTACAGCTTGCACGGATGAACGGACAGACAGACAGAGAGTCACCCGGATTTCAACTCGCTTCATCACCATATAGAGAACACCATTCTTCCGTTTGGAAAGCTAGAAATTTTGTCACTTGATATGATATGAATTGGTCATTAGTGACCCGAAATCGAAATGTAATACAAAGTTAATTAAATGCAATGGCATACATATGAAATATAGAGAAATAAAATCTAAATAAAATGAGAACCTTTCTAGCAGAGGATTACAGCTCCAAAGTTTTGCGTAAATTAAAATTAATCAGCTAACCTCCACTAGAGGTCATTTGTTATAATACTTACACCTTCACAATACTAGGAAATAGTAGGATTAATATTTTATTGATTTTCCAGTTTTTATGTTATTTTTTTATTCATTTATTTACTTTTTTATTATTTTTTTATTTCTTTTTAAATTTTTTTTCTTTTACGACGTAAATCTACGAGCACTTAAAAACTTAGCGCGCACATGTAAAATATTTATGCAGAAATTCGCTGTTATTATTTACGTTTACCCACCCAATAAAATATTTTTCACTTTTATTACTTTGTTGACCCCCAGCAAAGAAGGGAGCACCGAAGGGAATGAGCTGAAATTGTCAAAACAAACAAAAGGCAACAAGAAAAAAATAAAATAAATTAAAAACACATTTTGTTTAAGTTGACCCACATAAAGTAGTAACAGTTTAAGACCCTTAGGGGCCGCGCTATACACACACGCATATACCACTTAATACACACACACAAGCACAAATAGTTGGCGCATAACTGGTTGTCACATAGCGATCCACATCGCTCGGAGAAGTTCTTTGCATATTTTATTTACTAAAATGACAATCGCTTGTACCAATAAAGGCACACACACACAAATACATACGCCTCACACATACAGTTGCATAGCCACACGTGCACATGTCGAGGCGATGCCATGAATAATGAAGGCGACAAAGGAAAGCCGGAAAAAGGGTCAATAACAAAAGCGAAATGTTTGCTTTGCATGTCGCATGTCGCTGTGCGCGCATGTGTGTGTGAGAGCGTGTATATACAAGTGCCTTGACAGTGATTTTTAATAAGTCTCGGCCACAGGCGGTTGCGACGACAGCCATCGACTGGGCAAGGCGGGCATATTGCTGTAGCCCTTTTTCGCTTTCACTTGAGCCTTTTGTTGTCTTTTGTCTCCGTGGGACGCAGGCCATGCTGGCGGCCGCCACACCGGTGGACGGGCCTGGGTAACTGGCTGCGTGAAAGTGCTAACGTGGAAATGTGTTTATGCTAAGATTGCCATCACGTAGGCAAACGGTCAATCGATGTGCTCGGCCATTTCGTTTTCTACTAACGGCGGTGATTGAAAGTGATTTGCAGTTTCTCCTATATTGTTGTTGTTTTCAGTGCGTTGCGGAACAGGCACAATCTTAAATTTTGTTATCGAATCCCAAAAAGAAAAGAATTCGTTACATCTTGTTCTTTTGTTCCATTCTGTGGTGTGTGGGTGTGTGCTCGTATGGTGTGTGCTCGTATGGCTTTCGTATAAAAATCAGTCCTCAGCCCACTTTTTTCACATCTCTCGATGGCGTGTGACCTGACGATGTTACGAAAATTGTTTTAAATATTGCCCAGAAAATGAAATATTGTAATGGAAATTGCCGTAACAGTGCGCAAAGACTGTAAGCCATTAACCACAGACACGCCTACATACAGAATTTGATTTATGTATTTGTAAAGAGCCATTATAGATGCCCCTGCTGGAAAGCTTTAAAGCGTTAGAAGAAGAAGTAATCGCTGAACGTTTGATTCCAATGAAACTAAATATTATAAGTGTGATTACTCAATATTAATGTGGACTAGACTGAACTATGTTAGTGATGTTTGTTGGAAATTCTCGAGCATTTATCGCCATGCTCATTGATATAATTGCTATGGTGAAGAGAGAGTAAGAGAGATAGAGAGAGAGACTTAAATTGTCGATGTAGTAATCTATCGGAAACTTCTATTCTACAAATGTAAGTCTAAGTTATATCTTCTTATTGTCGGACTTCGTCTTCTTCTTTGGCACTACAACAGCGTTTCGGTCTGGGTCGAGAACACGAAACTTCGCCATTTGTCTTTAGCCTTTCCGTGGGCATGGATCTCGATTTGAAGGCGCTTTTAGTTGGAGCATTAATCAACCATCATTACCATATTCCTTTAGCTTCGTTGGAATATAACCATTATATTTCTATATTTTTTACAAATCGATATTAAATAAAGGTATATCAGTTTGGAAGATATTGGTTTACTGCTTAACAGCCACATTACCATTTTCAATACACAATCGATATATTTTCGATACAAATTTCTCTTACCAAATTAACAATAGCTCTTTCAAGGTAACTTCGTTTCCATGTGCGTCCACGATGTCCTGTATTCGAGCGAAAAATTTCGATATTTTTAAATATACATAAACGACATAATTTTTGCTGATATTTTTTATTGCGTATTTATATTCGTTACATAGTAGTTTTATACTTTTCATGTATCGATAATCGATATTTTTAATTACCAATTCAATACATTTAAGTTTTTAAACAAACTGCAGTTTCATTTTTAAATTTCCGTATACGTTTTGTTTTATCGGTATCGATCGATAATCGATATTCTTAATTGCCAATTCGATACGTTTTATTACTTGAGTATTTAAAACTATTGTATTTAAATTATTAAAGTTTCTTAAATTTCGTATACGCCTTGTTTTATCGATATGCAATTAATATGTTTTCGAAATTTTTAAATATCAGTAAGCGATAATTTTTTTCTGATATTTTTATTGCGTATTTATATTCGATAAATGTTATTTCTTACTTCTTCTACACCGATAGTCAATATTTTTATTACCAATTCAGTATTTTTTATTTCTTAAGTTAAATAAAGAAAAATTGTATTTTAATGCTTAACAAACAATGTATTTTCGATATTTTTATTATTGTTATTCCATATATACATATTTCACACTCTCTATGGAAGTTTTGGAATATCCGTTTTTAGTATATAACATTCTCTTCCTTTTATTCGACCTTTTACCCAAAATAGAGCTAAAATATTATTAAAAGTTTATTGTAAATTCCCGACTATATGTTGTCAATAATGCTCAGACCTACCTTGTTGGAAGTCAGAGGTTTCTGTCGTACTTTGTGACATAAAATCGTCGGATAGGCCTGAGGCACGTTTTCTAACTGCAATAATATTTCAACTCACAAAGAATTCATCGTAATCTAGTAGCTAATTTGGTTGAGGCTTCTTTCAACGAGCCTCAGGCGTAATTCCACTCTGTTCTATCAACTTGGATTCTCGGAGAGTGATTTCTATCTCAGCTTTGTTGAAAAGTTGAATCCTTCTTTACTTACTTATCTATGAAATGCCTTAATCTATTTTTGGCTTTCCAAATCATTGTATTTTTATTTTCATGGAACAAGAGACGCGATCTGAATGAAACAGCTGTAAAATCGTCAATACTATGTGACCTCAAAAATTGATTCGTAAAACTTTTCCAACTGCTCGTTCAAAACTTGCTAATCTGACCAAACTTTCTAATTTCGTAATTATAATTTCGCTGGCTGATTTCCTCATACTCTAAACTCCTTACCTTCTCTCTAACAATAAATTTCCTACTGGGTTGATGTGCGTAAAACTCTTTACAGTTACTTTCGACACATTTTCAATTAATTTCTTCTGGTTTTGCTATTTTTCAGCAGCTTTCGTTGCCGAATTTCACTTTCGAATTCGAATTGGAATTAAATGCAATAGTTATTGCTTTTTGTTGCAATTATTTAGCACTCGTGTTCGTATTCAATTCTATATTGCCGTTATTTGCGGAGGCCGCTGCTTTGTTGTTTGAGTGTGTTGTTGTTATTGCGCCTTAAGCGGGCAGGTCGGTGCAAATTATTGATGAGGCAGCAAAAGAGAGCAACTGAATTCGAACATAAGCTTCGACGCCACTAAATATGCAATATTGGACGGTGTTTAAATTCCAAAAAGCAAACACACATACACAATTACAATTGCACGAATTTGCCACAAAATAACACTGTTGCGTAGTTCCACATTCGTAACGCAACAAACAACAACACACACGCACACACACACACACAGGGAATGTAAAATAAATAGATGCATGTGGCAGCACAAAAATAACAGACTATTAAACAAATAAATAAATAGTTGAGAATAAAGTTGCTTGCAATTGCGCGCATTGGTCAGGCGTTTAGAGGGGGGCTCGGAGTGCGGGCAAAGTGTGGTGGCGACTCTGCCTTGTTGTCGGTTTATTTGCGACTGTTTATTTCTGTATTTGCAGCAGCTTATTTTGCAGCAGTTGCTATGTTTCTTCATGTTGCATGCCACATTTTGTTGCACATGTGCGCGTGTGTGTGTGTTTTGCGTGTGCATGTCTACGCTTCGGTGATTCGGCCTCGCGGTTGTTGCCTTCCATTTGCCCAGCTCCTTCTGACGCTAGAAAATAGAATACTGTGCTGCCGCAGCCGCAACCGTTGCACGTGTGTTGGCGCGCAAAGCTAACTGCAAGCGGAGCATTAAATTCGGATATATTTCTATGTGCCAAACGAACTGCAGTGCAACTGCTGGCATTCGCAATAAAACTATCAACAAGAACAAGCACAACAACATCATCGACATGCAGTGTGCCAGCAGCGCCGACACACAATGCGGTGCGGCAGTGGCAGTGGCAGCGCCAGCAAACCTACGGAGAGTCATTTGCATTTAAATTATGCGCAATTTTCTCATTTCGGTATTTTAAGTATGAAAAATTGGGCTGACCCCCAGCTCCATTGGCAATGACAAACAAGAATTCAAATGAGAAATACACCGAATGCAAGCAGCACTCCGAAAAGTAGTGATAAAAAATGCAAAACAAAAAACAAAACACACAACTACAAAACTAAATAACTGTGAAAAACTAGTTTGGCCAAAATATTTGCAACATCTAGTAGGTACATTAAAATGTAGAGTGCTTCGGAATGTCTGCACTATTCTAGGGAGGCGAAATGAGCGCAAGAATTTCAATACATTCAACGAAAGATTTAGGCAAAAAATTTAGATGCACTTTATGTATTATAACGGTAACTGAAAATATTTTTCTTGCTAAATTAAAATTTTTTTTATTTAAATTAAGAGAATAACAGTTAAAAAGGTTTTTAAGAATTATTCCATCAGCAGTATTGGCTGTAATTATTATTATTTGCAAATATCAAATATCAACCCAACGATTACTGTTGGGCAGAGAAAGTCGGATCCTCTTGGAAATTTTCAAGAGCCCATAGAGTGAAGCGATTTTTCTTGGGAAAGTAGAGCGAATTCAGTTCTTGCACAAGATAAATTTTGTACTCTTCTAATTCAAAAGAGTCTTGACTGCCTGCGAATCGGGGTATTAAATTTAACTTCAGACAAGTGAAAAGAATTGCTCCATTCAGGACTTTTACTAAGAATATAATGCCAAGAATTTCTCTAAGACTAGCAAGTGTAGGTAGATTTATAAGATTTAAACGACTGGTGGAGGGAAGTAAATTATAGAATCCCATCGGAAATTCCCTAAAGCAAAAAGAAAAATTTGTTGTTTGAGTAGACTCTAACGTGTCATAATAGATTTGATAACTAGGGTTCCATACACAAGAGAAACATTCCAATATAGCTCTATTCAAAGTGCTTTCACATAATACGGATCTCTAAATTCTTTAGACCAACGTTTAACAAAACTGAGAACACATTTTGATTTCAAGACCACTACTAAGATTAAAATTAAGCTAAGGATTGATAGTAACTCTCAAATCAGCAAAGTTATTTATAAATTTAAAATAATCGTTTTTTTCTATATTTTTCTATCTTCTTTTTTTCTATTCAATGTACATACTATTTTTAAAAATATTCCCCAAAAATTTTTAGCTGATCCGAAAGCGATTTCCAGAGATATACGCGCATTTGTTATAAAATTCTTACTTAGTCTAATTTGATCCCAAACCTTTAAACGCATTTTTCTTGAAACACTGTTTTCCGAGTTGGTGAAGAAAATGTCTCCGAAAAGTATGGACAGATCGACCTAAAAATTTTAAACGGCCTTCCTTGTCAATTAATGATCGATTTAGTAATGTTTTGGATAACATTTTCGATTTTGTAAGCCGCTCTGAAGTGTAATTTTTTCACAAAACAAAAGGAAAATTATTTTGTCAAAAGTTAGCATTTTAAATAGTCCTTTGCTCTTTGTCTGTATTCACCTACAGTAAAAATAATTTATTTGATTTTAGATTATAGATAAGATTAAAAACTTTGAACTTAAGGCAAAAAATATTATGTTATCCAATATAAGATAAGAAATAGAAAAATGTCATTTCTAATTAAACTCCGACTTAATTTTACACAAAATGTTGCGTTTACTTTGCGTAAAGTGTGTGACTTCGCTTAAATTAGGTGTTTGACTTACCTAAAATATGATTCTGCGCCAAGAAGCTGACAAACTTTTGCTAACAAGTCTTCAAATTATGTTGCAATTTAGAAACCATTGTTAACTATTATGTCTATATTTATACCCCGAGGGCTTACATAGGTTTCCTCGGTCAAAAAAGGCCAATTTTTAATATTTTTTGTATTTTTAATATAAAACAGGAAAAACGTTAACTTCGGCTGCACCGAAGCTAATATACTCTTCACTGGTGCATTTGTTTTAGTGACTATGTGTCCAGTTTGAATAGAAGCTATATGCTATAGTAAGCGGATCTGAACAATTTCTTCATACTTATATTACATTGTTATCTTAGAAAATAATCTGTGCCAAGTTTTGTGAAGATACTTTGTCAAATGTGAAAGTTTTCCAACAAGAACTTGATTCCGTATTTTGTATTTTTGACAAAAGTTTTTACACAAAAATGAAAATTTCTGTGAAAGTAGTTCTAGACATTTTTTTTTAAATAGTTGTAATTGATAAAAAAAAAACTCTTCGTTCATTACAAATTATCTCCGCACAAGATCATTAAGATCTGTAGATTGAGTAAAACGCATTTAAAGTTTTGAGTGATTGGGTATAGATAGCATCGTGCGCGCTTTCAAAACTATAACTCCAAAATTACTACTCGGACTAGCTATAGTATTTAGGACAATATTCTAGATTTACTATGTGAAACCCATGTAACAGCTAAGTATGCCATGAAGTTTATAGAGTAATACCTAGAAGGAGTTTTAGTCATGTCCGTCTATCTGTTCACCCACTTCGCAAACTAGTTATTCCATTTTTGGGATATCGATCTAAAATTTACTCAGATCATTTCTACCCAAAAAGCCGATAATTCGTCTAAACCGCTGATATCGGCTCACTGCGGCATATAGCTGCCATCCAAACTGGCCGATCAAACTCAAGTTCTTGTATCGAATATCTTGCGAATATATTGTTTAGATGGGTCATATAAATTGACATATACAAACCCGAATAACTATCTGTTATTATGAAATTGACCAGTTAATGACAATTTCTAGGTATTCATGTGTGTCATTCATTGCTGTCATTACTCAAAGGAAAAACAAGAATTATTTCATATAACTTCTACCACAATTTAATTTTCTCTCACTTATGCTTATTGCTGGTCTAGTCCCTAGACTCACCAAGTGTTAATTTAAGTTTTTTTGTTAATTACTATGATTCCAGCAATTTCTTTGTCCCTCGGTAGTAATAGCATTGAGGGCAACTAAATATTTTGCAATTAAATTCACAATAAAACTTAGTTGTTGCTGCATCCTTTTCACATTCGTTTTGCCATTATTTTTTGTCTGTTTGTTTTTGTTGGAAAAGTTCGTTAAATCGTATTTTCCGAGAAGGCAAGGAAAAAACGCAAATTTTTGCAGTCAAACAGAAACTATTCTCAAATGTGCCAGATGAGAGAACAAAATTCGAAACAGAAACTGGCAACTACCAACTGGCAAGTGGCAACTTTAGCCGTGCCACAAACAGTTGCAACATACGAACGTGCACGCGCACAAACTAAAATTGCGAATTGCAGAATTTTTGCGCAGAGAACAATGCAAAACAACAACAAAAAGTACAGTTGTGAATAATTCGTCGAGTGCGAAAAAGTTTAAACACTCAAACACCAGCAATTACAACACAAGCTTAATGCAATTTCCAACTATTTGCTTTGTTGGCTCATCATAATCATCAACGCCACAGCGGCGGCGACGGCAATTGCTGCAACAATTGCACCAGCAACAACAACAAAAACACTAATAATATGTTGCATTACACAGCCAAGTAGCGGCATTTAAGCACTCGGGCATATAAACGACGAAGCTCGGCACTCAAAGAACGTGTGTGTTAGTGTATATGTGAGTGTGTGTGAAGATGTGGGAGTGCATGCACATTCCTCTAAGCGCTTTCCATTTGCACTTAGCCCACTCGTGTGTGCGATGTTGATGTGACGATGTCAGCCGGCAGTGTACACCACACATATGTACTCTTCGTCTCGTTGCTAATCACCAAGTGACCTTTGCCTTTCACCGCCTCCCTCCGACCAACCGCTGCCTCTCGGCGCTTGGCATTGTTTCCGGCAAACGGAAAAAGCGAAAACTTGCACTGCCCGCAGTCATTGCCGTCATCATTCACATCATCAACACGACAAACATCCTTGTTAACGTCAGCAGCAGCGACTGGGGAAGAGGCAGAGGCAAGAATAGCACCAGAGATAGCGGCAGTGGCAAGCACGGCATCAGAGGAACAGAGGCAGCGGCAGGGGCAGTGGCAGCAACCAGATTATCCACGTTTTATTTGCACGGGGCACCGGCAGTGGCCTCAAATGCAACCGCTGCCGTCATCGCCACCAACAACACCACAGCGCCACGCTGCCAGCAGCTCAGCCTTACCGCAACAACTGCACTTGCGGGCAAAATGTGCCGCACAATGGTAACGCGTAGTCCCCAGGACAACGACAGCAGCTTGACTCATGTCTAACTGCAGCACAATCGCACACGTATTCACACACACGCACACACTCACTCACACATAAATATTTGCGTAGCTAGAAAAACAGTGAAAAATAGCATATTAAAATGTGAGCGAGATATGCAAAGATGGTTGGCAGGCGACGGTGGACTTGGCGGTGTAAGAGATGGGAAAACCGAAAAACGTTCCATTATCTGGGACAACGACGGCTTAGGCGGCAGCCAGCGCCTACAACGACAACAACAAGCATAACAACAATTATGTTAGCCAGCCCGAGGTTGCTGCAACAAGCGTCATTTATATAATTCAGCGTGTGTTTGAGTGCTTAAATACCCAGTAAGCGCTTGTAGTGTTGGCGACGCACTCGAAAGGTCTTCAGTTTGTTTTGCGCGCAGCCAAATGCTGGAAAATGTTGGCTCTTACCGGTGTCACCTAACACTCAAGTTTCCTGGATAGCTTTTGTAGAGTAACGCTCACAGGTTGTAGTAGCTTAAAATGATTTTTCTTTAATTAGTGACAAGCGCAGTTTGCTCTGGGAATGTTGTTGGACTTATAAAGAAATATCTTTCAACTCAGTTGGATACAATGATCTATGAAGAGAACGATGTAACAATACCGCGCTCTATGCACTTAATCTTTTTTGAGATAAATGCATGATTTAATAGGGAACTAAATCCAGATTTTCTAAAATTTTTAATTTTAGCATCGGAAACTCGAGTTTATTGGATAATATTTTAAATAAACAAGTAAAGAAGGGCTAATTTCGGGTGTCACCGAACATTTTATACTCTCGCATGATGAAGTGATAATCGAGATCTCATTATCCGTCATTTACATATTTTTTTATTTTGCTGTAAAATTAATTAGATTAGATCAATTTGTGTACTTTGAGTATTGAATTGTATTTTCATTTCCTAATGTATATATTATACAGAGAAGGCATCAGATGGAATTCAAAATAGTGTTATATTGGAAGAAAGCGTGGTTGTGAACCGATTTCACCCATTTCGTACATGTCATCAGGGTGTTATGAAAATGTTATATACCGAATTTCATTGAAATCGGTCAAGTAGTACCTGAGATATGGTTTTTGGTCCAAAAGTGGGCGATGCCACGCCCATTTTCAATTTTTAAAAAAGCCTGGATGCAGCTTCCTTCTGCCATTTCTTCCGTAAAATTTAGTGTTTCTGACGTTTTTTGTTAGTCGGTTAAGTTTGGTTAGTCGGAGGTGGGCGTGGTTATTGTTCGATTTCTTCCATTTTTAAACCGTATATGGAAATGCCTGAAGGAAACGACTTTATCGAGTTTGGTTGACATAGCTATAGTAATTTCCGAGATATGTACAAAAAACTTAGTAGGAGGCGGGGCCACGCCCACTTTTCCAAAAAAATTACGTCCAAATATGCAACTCCATAATGCGATTCTTTGTGCCAAATTTCACTTTAATATCTTTTTTTATGGATTAGTTATGACACTTTATAGGTTTTCGGTTTCCGCCATTGTGTGGGCGTGGCAGTTTGTCGATTTTGCCCATCTTCGAACTTAACCTTCTTACGGAGCCAAGAAATACGTGTACCAAGATTCATCATGATATCTCAATTTTTACTCAAGTTACAGCTTGCACGGACGGACGGACAGACAGACATCCGGATTTCAACTCTACTCGTCACCCTGATCACTTTCGTATATACATATAACCCTATATCTGACTCTTTTAGTTTTAGTACTTACAAAGAACCGTTATGTGAACAAAACTATAATACTCTCCTTAGCAACTTTGTTGCGAGAGTATAAAAATATGCAGTTTGGATCCAAAGAAGGTAAATTTACACCAAATTTCCTCATTGAAGCATACAATAATGTCAGTATAATATAAAAAGAGGACTTTAAATTGGTTCATAAACAGGTTTGTGAATTTTCTAATTAAAGTCTTTCGAATTTAAAATAAAATTTTCAAATCTTACTATACTTTTTGGAATTTTGTTAATTTAAGAATTGCAAACTTCAATTTTTTATATTCAATTCAGTTATTTGTTTTTTGATTAACTAAATTTCCTTGTATTATCTGTAATAAAAAATTTTTTGTTTTTCGAAAAATCCGAATATTGAATTTTTTAAATTATCGGAAGTAAAATTTAATTTGTTTTCGAAAAATTCCAATTTTGAAATTAATGATTTTGAATTTTTTTATTAAAAAAAAACATTTTTGAAACGAAAATTGGAATGAAAAAGGATTAAAAGGGAAGGATTTATATATTTCTAATATATTTTACGATAGTTAACAGATATTAAATGAAAATACGCTAACTAGTATTAAACTATCTTTAAATTTTATTAACATTAAACTTTTCTTTAAAGAGACAAATAGTAAAGAACGAATTGCGCGTGCATCAAATAATGGAAAATTCGAAAACACCCTTTTCTAGCATTTTACATATTATAAACTTCGTTTTTTTATTTTCATTCTTAATTTTTAAACCGAATTTTGGAACTAAAAATATCGCTTAATTTTTCAAATCGATATTTTGAATCAGATACATATTTCAAAATTATGTTTAATTCAGATTTTCGCAACTAGGAAAAAAATAATTCAAATAATAACTTAGTTGTCTTTTCATGCATTATTGGCAACTCAGATTATAAGACCGAACAGTTTTTCTAAGAAAATGAAGTAAATCAAATTTCCCCTCAATCATAAATTGGTGACTTTGACGCATATGTACACCCCTAGTGTTATTAAAAAACGCTATGATACTCTCTCACACTACAGCGGTTGCCACGGCGCATGTGCGCTGCGCTTACGTAAGTTGCAACTGCGACTAACTTATACAAAAACAAAAGCACTAATATACAAAATAGCGAATGTGTGGATGTGAGCAGCGAAAACTAAGTGAAAAAGCGTAAAAAACGTCTATGAACTGCCCCTGCGCCTGCCACAGTACATGCAACAAATTCTTACCCACCCCACCGCTGCTGAAGCTTGGCCTCCACAAAGTATCGCATTGCAGTCGCAGCAGCAACAACAGTTGCAACACTCTACTGCTCTGCAACACAAGAGATCTGCTGGTGTGCATTGCCAGCTCAAAGTGGCTAACCGAAACGCACCAAAGGCAACATTAAATAAACTCAACGAAGCATTGAGGGAGCGAACGAGCGCGCCAGCAGAGGAAGGCCGAAATGAAAAGATGTGTGCAACAGTGCGGTGCAAAACAGTTGCAGCTTATATGTTGCATGTTGTAATAATAGTTGTTTTTTCGCTTGAGCAGCACAAAAAAAAACAACAACAACAACAACAATACACGCCTCCAGGGTCAGTGTTAGGCCCACTATTATGGAACCTTATGTATGACGGGGTGCTAAGAAGACAGCAACCAGAAGACGTTAAACTAGTAGCTTATGCGGATGATCTCATGGCCGTAGCAGTGGCCAAACAATTAGCCGACCTGAGAAATAAATGTAATGAGTGCATAAATGGTCTACGCCAATGTTTCTCTTCTGTGAGTCTGAAACTGGCGGAGGGAAAAACAGAAGTTTTACTCATAAGCACTAGGAAGATAGAAGAACGAATAGAGCTCACTGTAGGGGAGTGCGAGATTACTTCGCAGCCTCAACTGAAGTATCTGGGAGTAATATTGGATTCCAAATTAAAATTTAAAGAAGCACCTGGAGTATTCTTCCGCGAAGGCAAACAAAATTTATAATGCCCTATCGAGAATGATGACCAATAGAGGCTGTGTGCGTTCCAGCCGGCGATTCTTAATAGCGAAAGCAATGAGTTCCGTAATACTGTATGCGGCGCCAGTGATGGATACAGGCAATGGATGTACTAAAAGCGTATGCTAAACAAATAATTGCAGTGCATAGGCTTTCTGCAATTCGAGTAATAAGTGCTTTCCGGACTATATCAACCGACGCTGCTGAAGTATTAGCCAGCATGCCGCCTATTGACATCCAGGGAGACGAACTCGAGCGTCTATATCAGCTATCAACGCCTAAAACAGTATCGGCAAGGACAGATGAGAGAAACAAGAGCACTAAAATGTGGCAGGAGCGGTGGAATTCCTCATCCAAAGGGCGATGGACTCACCGACTTATACCAGACATCCACTCATGGATAGACAGACGACATGGGGACCTAGACTTTCATCTGACCCAAATACTTAGTGGACATGGATGCTTTAGAAGCTATCTTTTCAGATTCCACAACGACATTAGTCCGAACTGACCGACGTGTGCAGAGTATATAGAAGACTCTGAACATGTATTATTTTATTGCCCTGGATTTTCGAATACAAGGGAAAAGCTAAAAACCGCACTCGGTGGTAGTTTTACGGTCGATAATTTAACGACACTCATGTGCCAATCGAATGATAAATGGAAAGCTGTCAGCGAAGCGTCAGCATTCATAATGAGCGAACTGAGATCCCTTCAACAGACTAGGCGTCCGTCAGTCCGCGCAATAGAGGAGACTTAAATGTCTTGTCCCTCCCACGAAGTAATACTTAACCGGTGGTTCCGTGGGAGAGTCTTGAGTTGGGAGTAGGTTAGGTTTAGCGGATTAAAGTTCCGCACTCCGGCTTTCGATGCGCCAAACTGGGGTATGTGAAGCGGCTGGGAGTCAGCGGTGTTGCAACTGCATTTGATGGTTTGTGCGTGTGTGTGTGATTGCTGTAGAATGTGTGTGCTCTTTGTGGCGCACACAAAGTAAAATGTTGCTGGTTCTTAATTTAATTTTTTCCAACTAAATTCTTAAAGCTGCTTAACACTTTTTTCCGCCTTTATAACGAAGCTACTGTCCAAACCGCTTTTTAGCATTCACTTTTGCGCTGCCGCCACTCGCTTTTGTGCTTCTTCTTTGTTTCTATTTTTTTCAATTTTTGCTTTATTTGTTTCTATGTTTTTCGAAATCGCCATTTTAATGCCGAGTTTTTTAACTGCATATACTCACCAATACACATGCAGTTGTTTGAGCATACGCTTTTATGTGGCGCCTGTAAACAAAAGCAACAACAAAATCGTCGATTGGATTTGCCGCCTCGTTTGTAATCGTTTATGTTGTAAGGCAGCACTTACACATGCTTTGCAAGCGTTGCAAGCAACAACAATAAGTACAATTGCAAATACTAGCAAGTATTGCTATATATATGTATGTACATATGTTGATATTAGGGTGTTCGTTATTACCCAGTTGGTTTTTATGCACAACACATGTTATATTAAGCTTATGACACCCAGAAAGAAGCGTCGGAGATCTTATAGTGTCATATACATATGCATAAATGATGGGCTAAACGATCTGAGTTGATTTAGCCATGTGCCTCTGTCGGTATATTCGCGAACTAGTTTCACAGTTTTTGAGATATTGATCTGAAATTTTGCACACGTGCGTTTTTCCTCAAGGAGCTGATCATTTGTCGGAACCGTCGATATCGGATCACCATAACATTAAGCTGCCATACAAACTGAACGATCGGAAATTTAGCCTTTGTATGGATAACATTTTCATTTGAAGAGATATTTTCAAGAAATTAGACACAGATTATTTCTTGACGCTATATTGCAATCTCAGAAGAAATAGTTCAGATCGGGCCAGTATAGCATATAGCTCTCATAGACAATTGCTTGCAGGGAAAGTTTTTTCATTTGACGAAATATGTTCTTGATATTTGGCATAGGTTGTTGCCTAAGACAATAGTGAAATCTCCGAAGAAATTGTTAAAATTGGATCATTATAGCGTATAGCTGCCTTACAAATTGACCGATAGAATTTAAATTCATGGAAGGAGTCTTTTGCATATGGGGAGAGTGTTATAGCTTCGGTGGAAGCAAAGTAAACGTTTTTCTCGTATTTTTTTGTGTTTTTGCAACGCCTCCTGAATTGTCGGGTTTTGGCATCATTTAACATTGGAATTTTGAATCTTTCGCAACACATTTTTATTTCCATAGCGAAAAACCCACTACTCGAAAAAATTCATTTTTTTTTTACAAAATAATTCTCAGTACATAAAAAAAGAGTTTTGATACATTTTTTCATAAAAATAAAGTAATAAAACAAAGTTTTACATTAAATAAACTGAGCATCCATAAAAGTGGCTTTCAAATCCAATGTTACTCATACGACATGGTGTACTGTGTGAATGCTTCTCAGTATACCTGATAGAAAATAAAGAGTTTGATTATGTTGGCTCTAAAACTGAAACCTCAGGGGTGTTTGCAAAAAAGAAAGCACCTCGGCAAATAACGGACACCCTAGTATATATAGTACATATGTATGTACGTGTGTATATGTAGATGTGCATAAAGGCTTTCATATGCACCCACAACTAAAAGTTTATTGCTCATTGTCCACGTTGCCATTCATTCAAACACACACATACTGTCACCCACACACACATACGCATCTATGTGTAAACACCATTCATTTTCATTTCGTTTGCACTTTTCCATTTTCATTTTCACTCTGCATTTCCATTTCGATTTGCCATTCTCTCGCGGCGATTGCAATTGCAAGCGACCTCTGGGCCTTTTTGGCTATACGAATGCGTTACACATACACACAACTTACATATATACAAATGCAGCTACATATATGTTCATATATTTGAGTGTGTGTGTGTGTGCGTGCGCTTGTTGACGCCATTGATATTGCTGTCGTTGCAAGGTAATCCGATTTGTTACACTCAATGCGGATGCGGGCTTGTTTTGTGTGCGCCCAGCCGTCTGTCCGTCCTTTAGCGCTTGCGTGTGTGTTGTTGTTGTAGGTGTAAATGCATATCTCCATTTATCGCCTGCCTGCACAAATGCCTCGCACAAACACCTACGCAAATACACACCGTCATTCGGCTTGAGCGGCAATGCCTCTAACAAAAGATTTGTTCCTACTTTTCTGCTTGTTTTTCCCATTTTTTTTGTGTTTGTGGATTTTTGCTTTCGTTTGTATCCCGTTTTGTTTTGGCTTTTATTTGTGACATAGTATGCAAGCGCTTTTTTTATACTTGTAGCATATGTGCTGGTTTCGTTGTTGTTATGTTGCTAGTCTTAATTCACATTTGTTGTTCTAACGGATTTGCCGGCAGTCAAATTGTAACTGTAGTCATTTAACTCAAAATCTGAGTGGCAATTTAAAATTGAAAATTCAAACAAGTTGTTTCTTTTTGTTGTTGCTGAACTAATACGAGTATGTTAGTCAGGTTAATGGCAATATGAGGTACGCAAACCATAGTTGGTTTTATGCTGATGACAGATGACCTTTCCATTAGAGGTTCAAAAGGTTATGCAATAGTTTTTTCCGTTAGAAATTCCCAATATCCACAGAAAGTAGATATTTAAATGAAATGTGACATTTTTCAAATGTGGGCGTGGAGCGCTCCCTTAATAATGTATATAGTGTAAAACTAGATGAAATCGAGTGATAGCCCACCCTCCAAATAACGGCCTTGAGTCAATAACACCCGTAGACCCAATATACTATTTGTATCCAATAAAAAAATGTTCGAACCTACGGTTGACTTTAAACCGTATGAATCAGTTTATACATATATCAGTTTTCTTAGCAAAACTCCGTGTTCGAATAATACTGGATTTACCATACTTTAATGCCGAAAATGTGTGAAATCGGGCCACGAATTGGTTCTTCTTCTGTACTTGCGTAGACACCGCTTACACGGTTACAGCCGAGTTAACAACAGCGCGCCAGTCCTTTCCTCTTTTCGAAATATGGCGCCAATATGAAATTCGAAGCGAAGACAGATTCTTCTCTACCTGGTCCTTCCATAGCAGGGGAGGTCTTCCTCTTCATTTCGTCTATTCGGCCGATGTGACCTAGCCAGCGTAGTCGCTGTCTTTTAATTCGCTGAACTATGTCAATGTCTTCTTATATCTCATATAGCTCATCATTCCATCGAATTCGATATTTGCCTTTGCCAACGCGCAAAGGACCATAGATCCCGTCCCCCACTTTGGTGTTCTTCAGGCGGGTAATTGCTATTCGAACTTCTTCATGGTCGGGCAATGGAACGTCTGCTCCATCGTCATCGAATAGGGAATCGGGTTCGCCTTTTCCTGGCGTTATATTTTCACCGCCATTCAGCAGACTGGAGAAGTGTTCGTACCATAATTTTAGTATGCTCTGAGCATTAGCCATTGGTCACCTTTGGGGATTCTACAAGAGTATGCTCCGGTCTTGAAAACTTCTGTTGGACGCCGCATATATTCGTAGATTTTTCGAGCATTACCCCTGTCGGCCAGCTTGTCAAGGTCTTCGTACTCACGCATTTTGACCTCTCTCTTTTTTTTATCTGCAAATGCGTATCACTACCCTCCTCAGCTCTCGGTATTTATCGCAGCCTGGACATGTTGTGGTCGATTGTAACGTTGCGAGGTAGGCACTCTGTTTTCTCTTCGCTGCGACACACCGCTACTCATCGCTACAGTTGTTCTTTTGCCTGTACATTGGTACATATATTTGGATATAAGTAAAAAAAAAGATTAAGGGTAAATGACAGATTGTTTACAACTAAAAACATTTTTGTGGTCTTGTTAGTTATTAGTTCATGTATACTTAAAGCGGGCTAGGTATGCTAGTGTACTATAAATGATGATGACTTTATATATATCGATCAGTATATGGGTTATCTTCATAAAATTGCTGTTAAAATGTTCTGGAGCACCTTGCTTTTACTTCAGAATATCCTGTGTAGTGATTTTCGACTTTCGAGATGACCGTAAGCTTTTTATTTTAATGTAATCTTAAATAGGCTATTCTTTAACGCTAATCATGAGTAAAATTGGTCTACATATAGAGCGAAAGCGAAGAAAAAAATCATAAAAGCTTCTTAAATATACGTACAAAGCAAGCTTAACAACTTCGGACATATAAAGAGAACGCTTAGAACCTTCGCACATACGCACTGAAAGCACAAAAGCTTCGCATTTGTATAATGAAAGCACAGTAACTATCTTAGCACGTGAGGTCGGTGCTAAGGGCAACTAGTAGAAACCCTCTTAAACCAATAATATATTATATATTACTAAGTCTGTATTGAAACCTCTCTTGTCGTAAGTCCTGTAAACACCAATATATGAGATTTCATTAAATTTACTCAAGTAGCATACATCACCTAATAAATGGACTTAAATCTTTAAATATTTATAAATGATTGTCATTTAATCATGAATTTCAGAGCTATTACGCCGAGCATAAGATAACAGGATGTAAAGCTTCCTAAGTCACACACACATAAACAATAACATAGACAAGTGTATGTGTATTAGTAAGTGAAGGTTATTAATATTTACTGTTGGCGTAATGACAAGTCGACATACGTCACTAAAAATATTTATTGCTCGGACGCAACAACTGCAATGACAATAACGTGAACAACAACAATGGCAAATGACAACACTAAATCATTTTGATGATTTCAATTTGCCTTCAATTTCCTTTATGTTCTTTCTTATCGTCCGAATTCATTTGTTGGCCTTTGCCATCCATTTTGCGCGTTTCAATTTCCGCCACACATATAAGCTCGTACTAGCTATTAGTGTCTTGCCTTGCCTTTTGTGTGACAAATTCCTTGCGTCGTTTTGTGTTGCTTCTTCTGTTACTTTTTCTATCTGCGTATGTGTGTGTGTGTGATTTGCTTTGTCTTAACTGCCGACATGATTGATGTCCTGCGAATGCGACAGTCAATTATGGTCAAATCACCGAATCACTTCTGCTGGTTGTGCTGTGAATGCGTCTGACCGACGGGTCGGCCGGTCGCCGGGTTGGCGGCCTGTGTGTGGGTAGGTCGTCGGCCGCGGATGATCATCAAAATCGCTCGCCGGCAACACGACCCGTCAACGCTTTCTCTAACTAACCTTGTCATTCAGCCTGTCACAACTGTGGGCCTATTCGCGCTTGTCAAGCCGATACCGTTCGGTGACCTAGCGAGACAAGTGCGCCCACACTCATATGTGTCCATGTATGCGTGAGAGTGGGTGTGTATGTGTGCGGCACACACGAACTTGCCGCCTAATGCGGCACAATCAATTCCATTATGAAAATCTGTTGTCTTCTGCGTTGTGCGCCTCAACGCTTTCTTGGTTTCTTCAGCTTTTTATTTCTCCATTTATATTATTTTTACTTTCTTATGTAGAACACAAAAATATAGGTTATATTTTCCGTTATTTATTCTCGTCGTTGCGCACGGCCTTCAATTGAATATTACTCTGTCATCTATGTCATCTGCGTCACTTTTTCACATGCCATTGTTGCTAGGTTGTTATTGAAATCTTATTGTTGTTGTTGTTACGTCATATAAAGATTTGCCTATCATTTCTCTTTATTGCAAATTTCATTTATAGTCTGCTTCCGTTGTGGGACTCGAATGCACGCTACAATTATTTTGCTTTTCATGTGATATATTTTTTGTAAATCTGTGTTTCACATTAGGGTGTGCCACAATTTAGTTAACTTTTTTTAAACCTTTACGATAAATTTTAGTTAATACATATGTTGACGTAATTATATTATATGTATATGTGTAACCCTAACGGCATTTTTGCCTTTTACGGTTAGCTGTTAAGTATTGTGGGTTTCCGAAAACAGTCGGCAACCGGCTCGTTGTTTATAATTTATATACGCTTTTATAATAAATATATGTGAAAATCACGTAATTAATATTATTCACCACCCTAATGTTCAATATCATTTAGATTTAATAATATATGTGAGAATACAAATACTTTAAATTTCACCTTCTCAGCAGTTGCTTAGGTTACTAAGAGAATTTATCCAAAAAAAATTCTCTACTCTTGCTTTGTACAGAAAAAAAGTACAAAATATAAAATGTGTTAATCTAGGTTAAAAGATTATCTTGATAGCTTGTTGGCATAGACCATAGGCTTGACGTAGCCCCACAGGATATAGTCTAACGGCGTCAAATCGCACGGCCGAGGCGGCCAATCGGCTGGGCGATTTCGTGAGATAACACGTTCACCAAATTTGGATTTCAAAAAACTGTTTGTGACATTCGCTGTGCGGCTTGTGGCGCCGTCCTGTTGTAACCATATATTGTCAGAGTTGATATCATCAAATTCGGGACAAAAATATTCGGTTATCATTGAGCGCTAAGGATTCCCATTCACAGTAACGTGCCGGTCTTAATCATCACGGAAGAAGTACGGACCAATGACACCGCCGACCCATAAACCGCACCAAATCGTAATTTTTTCGGGATGCAATGGTGATTCATGGAGTATGTGTGGAGTGTTGCCTGACCAATAACGCATATTAGACGCTCAATCGTTGATATGACAAGACGATTATGACGACCATAAATTGGACGTAGCGCTTTTAAAGTTGAGGCTACTGACATCGAATTTCAGTAGTAAATTTTAATAATTTCGACTCGTTGTTGGATCGTATATCTTTCCATGATTAAATGGCAAACGCGTTGTTTTTAAAAAATTTTAATTGAATAATATTTGCGCTTAGAATAATATAGGGGTTTGGGAGATTGCAGTGAAGAGCGGAATCCTCTTTAAAAAGAGGGCGTGGACCTGCCCCCTAATAAATCTCATGTACCAAACCACTTAAGATCACACAATTAAACTTGCTAAGAGCAAATATTTTCCGGATCTCTTCGAAAGTGTAAAAAGAGTTGAAATCGGATGATAAACCCGTACCACATATAGGGCCCCTAATACTGAATATATGGACCCAGTGCTTATAGTTGACTTTTCACCGAAAATATCGGTTCCTCGGAAATCCTCCGAACCTAGATGATAGTAGTATATTTGTGTGCTACAAATGGTTTGAATCGGGTCAATACATCCCTGAGTCTCGCTGTACCTAATTTAAAGGTTTAAAAACTACCGCGTGACTTTATATTGCATATATCGGCCAATACATGAGCTATGTTAATAAAATTAAGCGAGCGTTTTTTTCTTATAACGGTGCACTTTTGTGCTTAGAATGACGAAAATCAGATGAAAACTCGCCCTAGATCCCATATTACTAGCAAGCTTTATGTACTTGTGATACTTTTTTGAATCAAATATACTATCATAATCTATCTTTATATGGTGTTTTCATTTAATTTATCTAATTTTCAAAATTAAAATTGACCTTGAAGTTAGCTTCGACAATAAAGACGAACATTTGGAAAATTTATTGATATGGCCTTTTCCTAAGCAATAATGGTAACATTTACATAATTGTTCTTCTTTATATGAAAACTAACGACGTTGTCGAATTTCAGCCTTTTATCTCTAGTAATATACATTGCCTGGTTTGTTTTTCCAAAGGGTCTAGTTGCTAACCATTTTTTGTTTTTGATCGATAAGGCAAATAAATTTATAAGGAAAAATAAATTTATTTACGAATTCCGAAACAAGCACTTTATATTTACCACATCAAATTGTCTCACTTTTTTTGCAGGTACTGCTATTTGCAGCACCCTGTGTTTGGTTTGAGTTCATAACCTCGCTTTTCTGCTTTATGCGCCTTTAATACGAGTACAATGAACGAATTGATGGCAAATGACATTTTCCTTGGTATTAATTTTGTTGGCTCTCAATTCTGGGAAAGGGTAATGCACACACACACACACATACAGGTACAACTATGCTTCGCTACTAAGGTTACAATGAATGAAAGAGAAGAGAAGCAGCTCTTCATAAATAATGCCGGCAAAAGTAATGTGCTTAATAAAATGTGCCTTATTATTTGGACTTTTCGCATAACAATAGCAAAGAATGGCGGGGACCTAAGCGCAATATACAATATGGTTGTATATACATATTTCTATAGCTTTATATTGAAGATTGTATGAATATAGATCCAGCTATGGAGTCGGCTGGGGCTTATAGTAATGAATTACTAAGTAAGCCAGCTAAATGTGTATGTGCTTGTGTGTGTATGCCGAAGTATATAGGTCACTATTTATATCCTGGCAACGCAAGCGAATTCACTTCTTTCAGGGCACGTGGCGCATTCTCTATGAACACATAAATTCCGCTCGATCCTAGAAACACATTTAAATCAAATTTCCGCATTTGATGTTCCAATCTGCGTTCATAAATGAACCACTCAATTAATAATCATCAAAAGTATGCTTTTGAATTTTCGAAAATGCTCGATGGGATTTCATTTTTATTATCTTAACGTTCTTCCAATGTGAAATTATTCCACTCATTAAATTGTTCGTTAGCTTTATGGCCCTGCAATCGCCAGATTCATTAGCAATAAATAATAAGAGCGATCATTTTCATTTTATATCATTTTATATCCCACGCAGCGGCAGCGGCAGCAAACACAAAAGCAACGGCGGGAAGAAACAGATAAATAAATTACATTCACCTCAACGCTTTGCACCTTTAAAGGAGTCAACGAAAATGTGTGATTAAGAAGCGGCAGTAAAAGTAAATTTTTAATCTCTGCTCAAACACATACACACACACGCACGCGCATACTTATAAATATTGAGCTGCATCCGGCATGAGTCGCGGGCCTTCGCTTCCGCGCAATAATGGCAACTTAATAAACATTACGCATCGTTTGCAGCCGACTCATCGCTCATCGCGTCCACCAACGCACACCCCAGAGACTTGCCAGCGCTCTTAACCCCTCTCTCCCCATTTCTTTGTTCGTGCCGCTAAGCCGTAGCTTTACAAACCACGCAATTTCGCGTCATAAAAGCACAACAAAAGCAACTCGGCAGCGTACTTAATAATTCAAAGCAACTTTATGCTGATACGTAATCTGTTTCACTTGTCTGCGATACAATAAAAACAGCAACAACAACAGCTAAAACAACTAAAGTAAACAGCGCGTGTAAATAAATGTAAAAAGTATCGTTTCTGCGAAAGTAACAGGCTTCTCAAAGACAACATATTGGAATGGCAGAAAATTTGGCTTGAATGCTTCTGCATATTCACATCCGCTATCTCCCAAACTCCATTTTATGTGTAAATGCAATAAAGTTAGACGTTGCGTATACGTTACGGTGAGCAATAAAATACAGCAGGTCGCATGGCAAATGAGACATGACTGGCGTTGGGGATAAAATTACCAGTCATAAAGTGCGCGACAGAGAGTGGTAGTTGCAAGCGGTATCCGCTTTTTAACTGAGCGGTGAGAAGAGCAGGCAACTAAGCTATTGAACAGTAATTAAAATTTACATATTTGATGGAAGTTCGCGGATTATTGACAATTTCTTTTGTTTTTTTTTGTTTTTTTTTTGCGAAGAAGAAGCATCGAAATTAATTAAATTATTGATTGAGTGAGAGATGTGTGGTTGTAAATGGTTTTAAAACCTTTTTCAACTATAAATTGGAATAATTACATAATGTTATTATTATTATTAACTAATTCTTGAAAAGAAGTATTATTTTCGAGTTGCAGAAGAGCTCTCCTATTTAAGCTAGTTACCAAACGCTTCAAAGAACGGACACAAGCAATGTTTGCAACGTTCTTTGGGGGATAAAGCTCAAAAAGCTTATGATATATGCTTCTTGTATAGAAAAAAACTTTTGGGAAAAGCATTTGAAATGACCATGTTTCACACGGTGCGTCTGTTACAAAGTTTTATACCATAATGGTTTCTTATGTTGAAGGAGTCGGGCCAGTAAAGAGCACTCCAAACATAATTAACTTTTTCAATTTATTCTATTCTATTGTAACGTTGCGAGGTAGGCAGTCTATTTTCTCTCTACTGCAACACGGCACTCCTCATCGTACCAGCTGTTTTTTTTGAATTTTCCAAAAATCAATGCCTTCATTTACAGCTGTACGTAAGGAGCTTGAAATTCCGCCCCACAGTTAACTTATTCCGAATTGCTGATGAGAGAGCAAAAGTGCAAGTCGTGTTTAAAACCATTCCGCAGTCGGTTGTGATAGTAGCTTCTCGACATCGCACCCTCCTACCTTTGTATTTTGCTGCTCAAAGGCGGGTGCGTATCTTCGCTGCAACAAGACAGTGGTCCGAGTCAATGTTAGGACCTCAGAGCGCATGCACATCTAAAACACTGAAGACGTGTCTTCTATCTATTATAACATGATCGATCTAGTTAGTGGCTTTTTGATCCGCAGACAGCTAGGTAGCTTGATGTATTTTCTTGTGCTGGAATCTAGTACTACAGATAACCATATTTCAGGCCCCGACTAAGTCGATCAGCCTCAGCTCATTTGAGAATATTTCGACGTGAAGGCTGAATTTATCCAACCGTTGTGCCAAAGACACATTCTTTGCTCACCCCGGCGGCATAGTCGCCAAGCACGATTTTTATATCGCGGCAGCTCTCATAGATGCGCTCCAACCGCTCATAGAAGACATCTTTAGTCACATCGTCCTTCTCTCACGCCAAGCGCCAATCAGCGACATGTTGAAAAACTCCGCTTTGATGCTGGTTGTAGCTAGACGTTCATTCACCGGAGTGAATGCTAGGACTCGGCGACGGAGTAGTTCTCCCACAACGAATCCCATGTAGAATTCGCGCTCCTTTATAGGTCCACTGTAGTAAGGACCTATTCGCCTCAGTCCTTGTCCCGTCCATCGCAATTCTTGAATGGCGGTGATGGCAGCCTTTACTCTTACGAGCACATCAACTAGGTAGGTAGGACGGTTCGCCTTCTCACTTTGGCTCGCTTTCAGACGGATGTTCTTTGGCTATCCAAAGCATACTTGGTCAAAGGCTGGAAGTCGTGAGCTGCTTGAAAATAATAATTTCTGGCCACTTCCAAGTAAATGCCGCTCAGAGAACTTTCCTCATTTGCGTGGACATCTACACATGGCTCCATCCTCCTAAGATGAGATTCTAGCGTACTAAAAACCTACAGTTTTTTTGTTTCTTGACTCAATATTGCTTCAGCACCCATCAAAGATTCACACGAGCTAAAAGCAAATACAAAAAAACAGTAACATCTGCTTAAGAACTCTTAAATTAATTGCTGAAACAAACCACTGCCACACCATTGCAAAAATTCTAATAAATATACTGAGATATATATACCTGTACTTGTATAAATATTACCACTTGGATACAAAAATCAATATAAAAAACTCAAATAGAATGCGAAACCTCGCCCCTGCATGTAAATGCAATCACGTTTGCCGCTCACGTGATACATTCGTAACGCTAAATGGGTGTTGCGTAAACAGCAACAAGCGGCAAACACAAATGGAAAATGTAGTGAAATAAAAATCAAAATGAAAAATTGCAAAAGAATAAAAATACTTTCCAACGTAAAACAACAAAGAACACCAAAACCACTTGCAAACTAAACAAATGAAAGTGAGAGCGGTGAAAATGAAAGTTTACCGAATCGGAGTAACAAATAAAATCGTCCAATTCAAATATTCACGCAAAGTTTACACAAGCAGCGCCCAACACCCGCCACACACCGCGCACCAATTGCTAAAACAGCGACAGCTCAAAGCACGTGGCGCATTAAAAGCGCTTTAAAAAAATAACGGCATTACGACAAATCAAAAGTGAATTACACGGCGAATAAAAAATGACTTCGAGCAGCTTATGAATGTGTGCGGCATTAGCAGCGGCCAAGAAGAAGAATGGGCAAGCAGCAAGTTGGGTCAACGATTCAGCGGCTGCTGACGGAAAAAGAGGCGAAAGCAACTCAAAGAAGCTGCAAAAAAAAAATAAAAATAAATAAATGTTGTAAACAATAAAAACAAGCGCTTAAGTGGGATAGAGGGAGCTACATGGTTTCAGCAACATTCGCAATACAAGAATAAACGCTTTACAAGCATTTGTCATTTGCATGCCGAGAGGCGTACGCAGAAAATGCCAAAATGTCAAAATGTGAAAATGTTCTCCGTTTGGGTGGTACATGTGGATGGATAAATATACCTTTGTTCGCCTCTGGGAATTTTATATATGCAAAAATCACGCCTTTGGAGAATGTACGTATAATGTTTGTATCTGTGCTTCAAATTTGATTGCGGCACTGAATTCAAAATCCCGTTAAAGCTTACAAGCCCATCCCGAAAGCTGAATATTTCAATTTTTTATTTTTTTGTTGTTACTATAGTGGCAGAAAACATTCTTCAAATGATTTTGAATTATTTTGGCGAAATAATAACATTTTTCGAGTTAAAAACCAGGGTACCTTTCGGGTATACACCGGTTATGTAACCGTTTGTCATGAAAAGCTTAAGTTTCCAATCCTCATGAAAGGAGCAGCACTGCATTCAAAATCCCGTTATAGCTTATAAACCTATCCCGAAAGTTGACTATTTTGATTATTTGATTCTTCAAATGATTTTGAATTATTTTGACGAAATTATAACATTTTTCGAGTTAAGAACTGGGTATATTTCGGGTATACACTGGTTATGTATCCGATTGTCATGAATTGGAGTTGCTAAGCAAATATATGTTTATTGTTTACTCGTGACTTACATCTGAAGAATACCTACTATAGGTTTTAAATTGTCTAGTATCATAAAATAGAAGAGAATGAAACCAAAAGTCATTTCGAAGTTTTTCCAAAGCTCGAAAGAAAGCGCAAATTTGATCAATTAGACCACTACTGACCCTATTCTCTTTATTAGTCTATATATTTCAGTAAGTTACTTCACCTAATCACCCCAACAACAAGTAGTCTTTTCGGTTGCAAATATGTTTTTCATAAAAACTCTCTCCAAGTGCCTTATTAAGTTTATTAATGCCTCCGTATTCGATTGGCGAACTGCCAGTATTTGCCTTGAGCGATAGTTTTTCTGGTTTCTCACCACTCTCATAGCCAACAAAGAGACGCTATCAAATCTGTATATATATATTTTTTATGAGAACGTGAAAGACCTTAAGCAGTGAAACCAAATCATTATTATTTTTCGACTAAATAACTATTAATGGACTTCGACAAAAGTCGAAGGAGTTCAAAAATGTAGTCATATCCACATGAATTTTATTCGTTTTTTGTAGGTAGTGGCATCCCTAATACATTATTAAACTGAGCTCCATAGAAATAGGGAATAATAGAGGGATCCCGAAACTCTTGGACTGTCATTTTTGTTCCAAAAAGTTTATTTAACAATTTATCCTACAAATCCATTTCCTTTGCAAAATTGTCGCAGACACCGCAAAACCCGAAGCCATACTCACAACACTGGCACTCGAATTCCTATGCAAACGCACGACAACAACAAAGGCGAGTTCAAATAAACATTTATAACAAATGCATGAGCGTGTGAGCAAACATATGGTCGTGAATGGTAAATGTAACCGTATGAATGTAAATAAAAGCGTCAAAGTCAAAAACACAAAAGCCAGCGCCAAAGGTCAAAGAACGAAGGGTAAAGCAGAAGAAGTTCCCGAGGCAAAAAGTGGTAGCGGGCACAAAGAACAGGGCGGCGACATGAAAGCACATGAATGCACATAACAAAGGTGACGCGATGGCGCTACAAGGGTCGTTAAAAATTGTCGACAGCCGAAAAGTGTCCCCGCACTCGAATGCCAATCGCGCCGCAGCGCTGCGCCTGCCAAGGAGATCCAAGCAAATAAAAGTGAATGGTATAGAAATCATGTGGCGTAATCGAAATTTTCCGCGGCTTTGATTGATTTTTTTCGTGCTTACATGCACCGTTACACGCGCTCACATACAACGCCGCTAAAGTGATTACAGTGATTTGAGAATTTCCAGCGACAAACTCACGCGTCATTTTGCGCCTTTTATTATTAACATGTCATTTTCTGCTTCCCGCATGCATTGCGGCAACATGTTTTCAGTAATTTTTCAAAATACCGCTAGGCTAATGTACAAAGTGTGTGACAAACACGGCAAAGCGCCTAAAAGCGCGCAATAAATACGTTAGCAAGTGTCATGTTCGCGTGTCGCAAAACACTTATCACCGCCTAAGTGACAACAACACAGCAGCAACAACAACACGGGCAAGCAGCACACGACCTCTGGCACAGCGCGACCAAAGTCAGAGAGCATGAGCATTCGCGCGCCTAAATGTATGCCACACTCATACAGCAGGCATATAAATGCTTTACCGTCGACTTCTTTTATGCTTGGCGCCCGATTTCGCCGCAACTCCGGCGTGTTGCGACTACACGTTGCTCGAGTTCAAAAATGTCACACGCCACTTTGTGTTCCCCACACATGACAGCTGGCATGGGTTCACACCGAACTCGGTGGGCGCAAGCACACGCACGTACAATTTGCCTTCTGAGTATATTGCTCGGCCTGTCTGCACACCTTCATTTCGGGGGCACATATATATCCATTTGTGGGTGCGTCTGTGTGTTTCAATGGTTGTGGTGTTACATTTCATTTTGGCTCCGCTCGCTTAGCTCAGTTCATTGATGATAAAATCGGAAATGCTTTCGAGTCAAATTCGAGGGTTCCGCTCGTTGGTCTTTGGTTTGAACTCCTCGAGGCTCACCGGCGAGCAGTCAACCGGTCAAGCATACCTAAGTGTATGCGGCAAATTGTGGCATGCATTGTGAGTAGTTGTGCGCCAGCGTTCTGCTAAAAGTGTCGACAGTTTTATTGCTTCGACGAGATTATCATTGTCGATTTCGGTGTCACTAAGCGCGCACACATAACTGTAAAGTTGCGAGTGCTAACTTCTGGCGTTTGGGTTGCAATAAAGGAGAGTGTGTGGTTTAAGTGTAGGCGCCAAATTTTTTCATGAACTTCGCGTTTATTTAAAGAGGTTATGTCAGGCTATGTTTTTGGCGCGTGAGAGATTTTTTTAACTTAAAATGGATGTTTTATTTTAGGTTAAGGGCGATATTAAGGTCATGTTGCTTGGCGGTCATAATCAGCTGTTTAGGGGGACAACTGTTCCATTATACAAATGATGTAATATTTTCCAGAGATTCTTATTTAAATTGCACTATTTTACAGTCATTTTGTGACTGTGATGTTAGAGGCTATTTATTGCTTGTTTTAGGTTAGTAAAACCGAAGGCGATAGTAAAAATTACGGTACCGCATACCAATCTGTTCATACAAATGGGATATTTTCCGAGCATCTTTCTAGCAGAAGACTTTACAATAAGTCAGTGTACAGAAATTAATCTCCAACGCAACTATCGCAACCAGCGTATCCCTACACTCAGCGATAGTCAAACGGCACTAAAAGCGATCTCAGCTTATGAAATCAAATCGCTATTTGTGGAGGAGTGTATAGGAAGGCTGAACCGCCTATCAGAGTTCAACCGTGTACACCTGATCCGCGTATCGGGGCATAAAGAGGTAGTCGGCAATAAACTGGCCGACGAACTAGACGCTCTGGGGTGGTGCGCGACGTCAAGTTCCTATTGAGCAGTTACAACCTACCAAGGTTTTGAGACATGACCAACCTTCACCGAGACAAATTCCGCCTCCTTGTCGCGCTCTCTACTGGGCACTGCAGACTCAAGAAACACTTGTCCAACATGGGCATGGATTCTTGAACAAACGTCCGGTTTTGCGACATGGAATCGGAAATTCCAGAGCACCTGCTTATTGATTGCATAGCGGTCTGTTGCTGTTGATCTGGCTGGTTGGCTGGATTTCACATATGAGTTATTACGGTTATGGTTATCCTAATAGATTCATTCTTCATCACCAATCACAATCCGATACGAAATTGACTATTTTTCTAGCTTTAAAGCAGCTGTAAGTCGTCTTTCAACGTCTCTTTGCTGCAATTCATATGACACAGAATTTCCTAGCTTTTCAATGTATTTACTGCTCTTAAACATTTAGAAAAGGACTATTTGGCTGACTCTCAAAGATTCCATGAACTCTTCTTATGTGTAACAACAATCTTCAGGGAGTAATGTTTTCTGTTTATAATCTCCAAACTTTTCTGATAACCTAGAATTTTTTTCGTCTTCCAAACTTTTATCTATTCGTTCACGCTAGCTGACTACCTTAAACTTTCACCAAAATATCATAGCGTTCATGTTGAAAAAGAACTTTTGCAAAAACATTTTTTCCGGCATAAAGTTGGGCATATTTGAGTGAGAAAAAAGTATTGTTATTTACGCTTGAAATGCATGACTTATACTGAAAAGACGAATGAGGACAGTGGCTTTCTAAGCCGTATTTAGAATACTGGAAAAATAGAATTAATTCTTCCTAGATGGATTTAGAAAATTTAGGGTTTTTGCCACAGTTTAAGTCTTTTAAATAATTCACTGTTAATCAGGTCAAATTAGCTGCTAATTATTCAATTAGGTCGCAATCAATTATCAGTTAATTTATATTCTGCTGAGCAACTAAAATAAATCACAATCGGCCACATAATAATTAGTGGAATATTAAAACATCACCTCCAGAAACACACACGAATACGCACGCAGGTTTTGATGACTTCAAAATTTTGATTGCGTTAAATTTTCATAAGTTGTTCAACTAAACAATTTATACTCAAGTAATTATGTGCACTGCGGTGGAAACTCATTTCGGTAAAAGCTTCGCCGCATACAAGTGTCTTCCCCCAGATATGCAACAACACGGACTTGCGCTGTTATAATCAGTCATTGCGCTTGGCAGCGCTGGCAACGCGAGCGTAACATCACTGTCATAAGAAAAACGCCAGCAGCAACAACAACGGCATTAGCGAAAAACTTGATTGGCATTGAGCGAATTTTTGAACGTGCCACAGGTCAGTGAAGACCAGCAGTTGGCTATGCCATAAGTACAAAAACAACAAGCATGGCCAGCTAATTCGCATTACTCGGGAATATTATTCGCTAAAAGCATACAATTTCTGGTTATCCTTGCGAACGGCGATCACCCTGCCATGGCAATGCAAGCGCAACAACAAAGACAACAAAACACATACATAGCAATATGTGGTACTTGTGTGTGTAACGGTCAAGGTGGCAGCTGAGTTGGGCTGAATTTTCAAGCGCACGAAGCGCCGTGGCGCACGTTGCCAGCTGCCGGCGCTGTTTGTGCGGCATGTGGCGCTTAAATATGCAACAAGACCAACCGCAAATTCGGCGAAATGAAAACTAGGATTTACTGATGCAGCAAGGACGGCACACACGCACACTCAGCCACACATACAGAGCGGCTTAGTCTAATAGCGTAAGCCGCGTGCTTACATGCAAACACGTTTACAAATATGTTCGTGTATGTATGGATGTATGAGTGTGTTAGTTGATGTTGTAGCGCTGCCTGCATGTGTGTGCGGCAAGTTGGCTTCATCGTTGCAAAAGCGCGAAACTTTGACTGCCTGCACGGGCCAAGTAGCTGTCGCAACACTCAAGTGCCATTCGAGTATGAGTGCGCGCGCGCGTGTATACATGTGTGTGTGTGCACTTCGGCCATGAATTAGCGTGACGTGGCACGGTGCGGCTTGACGTGGCAGCAGGCATTCAAGTTTACGTGAGCACGTTAAAACAATCTCGAAAGTTTGCGAAAAACAATGTGATTGCGAGTGAAATATTCATGAGCCTCGCTTTTCCCATGAAATCCTACACCCAAAGCAAAGCAATTCGTTACATTCGCACCAAGTTAATGCAGAGGCGTGCCATGGTACTTGTAAACGAAAGTAAATTACCATTATCGCTTTAAAAGCGATGTGATTTTTGTAAAGCTTCTCTGGTGTACATACTTTCTTTTGATGGGTGGATTTGGTTCTTACAGGCACTTCTTCAAAACTATTATTATATTTTATAGTCTAGAATACCCGAGTGCCAAAACTAACCTTCAGAATTGCTATCAGTAAGAAAAATCTAAAAGTCAAGAGAGCGAAATAGATATGACCGAAATGTGACAGAAATTACCAAATGTATTATTAAATAGGTCCAGATAAAACATATGTAGATTCACAGCCGCTATAACGGTGTATTTCGCGCTTAAAGTAAGACTGCCTTATAAGAATATTTGTCGCTGGTATAAGCTCTAGAGGATTAAGGAAACGATTCCACACTTGCTCGGCGAGAGCTCAGCTCTATCACAATCCCGAAGTGGAACTCTTGGAACCAATCAGGTACCAAACCTAAAATGTCCAGCAGTAATTGAAACCTTCTCCGTGAAAAAAAACTGAAAAAAACTCAATTTTGAGGCTTCGAAGTTCGATTGCGTTCAAAAAACTCGTCAGTCATTTGATAGATAATCGGATCATAAGTCTCCGAGAAATCAACTAAACTAAACGACCAATGCAATGCGCATATCACAAAAAAAAGGAAAATCTCGTATTAGGAGGAACCCTTAAAGAGTAAAGCATGATACGACCGCTTTTCGGCACATATTAACCCTCAAGGATCTTTGCAAATTCCTATTCTTATCAAAGTTATAGTTGCCTACTAATCTGTGAGCCTTCAGCTCCTTTAGCAAATTATGTTTTATCTTTTCGATTGACTGACCGACCGTTTTCGACGGATGGTGTTATACAAACGCCTCAATACGGCGAAATATAACTACTTATTGACTGTCTGTCCCTCCGGAACAAATTCATGAATTTGATGATGAAATATGAGTATCACGTTGATTTTTTAGTGAATTTGGTGCGATTTATTTGCTAGCGGCTCGTTTTGTGCCCTCCATTCCTATTTTTGTTGACTTCTTTGCATGTCAAACTCATAAACCCATGTCTCATCGGCAGTTATAGTGCTCTCCATGAATGTGGAATCGGAATTCGCACCATCAAGCATTGCCAAAGATACCTGTTTACGATACTCTTTTTAAAAAAAATTCTGCTTTATAGCGACGAGTCGAGCAAAAATGAGTCCCTTACCCAAAATGTCCACCAAAATCATCGAGGTCTCTAACTCTTGTCTGACGATTTTTAAGCACAATATTCTTCATTTTTTTAACATATTCATCAGTTGAAAAGGTCGAAGGTCGTCCACACCGAGGCATATCTTCTAATATGCACTGCAAAATATTAATTATTAACTAATTAAAGGTTTTCGAAAGAGCTTTCTTGCCCTAAAATATGCTTGAAATAAATACATGAAAATGATATATCAACACCAATATTCTCGATTTAAAGGCGCTCTAGACTTAAAAACATATTGAGCGTAATTGTGATTTTATGTTCGGTAGAAGGTTGTCACGACTAATACTTACAAAATGCCAATAATTATCAAGATCGACGAAATCTGCTGCCAAAACTAATAAAATTCAAATAATTTCATAACCTCAAAAAGTATTTATTTCTGTCATTCCACTTTGATTTGTAATAAAAATATCAAATCATATCAACAAACTTGCAACCAAAAACTTTCCACACTTCTACTAACCACTACTGCTTGTGGCCAGTCCTTCAGTTCAGTCGAACGCCAACGAGCGTCAAGTGGCTGAGCACAATTGCAAGGCCAAAGCTGAGGAGCGGCAGCGCAGTTCGACAGAAGTCAGTGAGATTCGTTCGTTAATTTCTTGCTCTGACAGTGTTGCACGTCATTCACTTGATTGCAACATTGCCGCAAATGGCAGCACACTTACAAAGTCTCGACAGACATACAATCGTAAATTTGTATGGCAACACTCAAGCGCAATTGTTGCACTGCAGCGTCGAAATTGCGGCTGCTGTCACACCAACACATTTACAAACTGGCGAGAGAAAAGGAATAAAATTTGAAATAAAAAAAATTCACTCCACAGCAACGCATGGATAGTAGTCAACGACGTGGCGCCACTAAATCTCACAATAAGCGCCTAATTCTCACTTCAAAGCGCCACTTACTCGACGGCCATCGAAATTCGGCGCGAAATGTGCACGCCAACATCATATTGCCAATTCCGGCGGAGTGAAAAGTGTTAGCGGAGAAAAAAAATCGCGGAAATAAATCTGCAAGGCGTCGAGTGAGCCGAGATCACTTCAACTTTTCTTCACGTCCAACACGGCCAATTTAATCGTCAATTACGCTCAGCGTCTGCAGTCAACTGTGCAATCACCAGCGCCCTGCAACCCTGCACGCGTCGCTTCTAACATATTTTGTTGCGCGCGGGCGCCGTGTGCAAATTGCAACCAAAAATCTCATGCTCGCAAGCCAGCTGCATACCGTCAAACACTCTCTCACACATTACACTGTGCCACAGCGACGTTGCATAAACTTTATCAAGCGCCGTTCATCATTTTTCTACTCTAACTCAAACGAATATGGTGTGAAGGCACAAGGGCAAATGTGCCGGCAAGCGCCTGATAGGGTCACCTTCATGACTTTCGGTCTCTGCTTTGCCATTAACGGCGGGCGGGAGTATGGCTTAGTGTCCGCCAAACCTATGCAAATTGCCACGTTTCACTTAAAGTTGTCACCGACGACATCGTTTGCCGGCCATCATCGCTTTCCACCGGCCGTCGCCGGGCAGCGCAATCGACAACGACGTCGCCATCGCCGCCGTCATCACAATCAGGAATCGACGTGGCTTTGGCCAATTTGAAAGTTTTATCACAATTGACGTGCTCGGCAAATCAGCTGCTGTCATCAACGCGTTGGCTAATGGCGGATAATGGCGACGGATGTTGGCTGCGGATGCTCGCCGCTGGTGGAAGCGCTTCTAGATACATACTATTAGTATATGTATGTATATGTATACACAAACATACATATATACATATGTATCTACATAGATATATATAAGCGATATTAGCAAGCGACAGCGACGTCTCATTTCTCATCTTATGGCATTTGCCGCTGTTCAGTGCAACTGAATAATTCATCGCGGCCATTTTCTTTAGTTAACAGTTGCATTTGTTTTGCTTCCATTCTATATTGGCATTCTGCAGTTTCATCTGAATTTGTTTGAAGAAAGTTTGGGCTTCCGTCAGGCTATATTTCTTAGTGCGGCCGGAAGGCACACCGCAGTGCCGCGAATCATCGGAGTCTGATACTTTGTAATTTAGTTGTAATTTAGACACATTAAACACTATAAATTGGCTGAGCACTTTTTCTTCAGCTTTTGTGTAGATTATTGATGATGTTAGGTTAAGCTGAAAAATGAAGTATGTAAGCGTTATTTCTAAATTTCATTGGAGATGAAAATTTATATAACTTTTTCAATAAAAACTTCTTTGATTGAGAAAAAATGTAAATCCAAAGTTAGATCTTGGCACAGAGTCTAACTAGTATAACTGTAAAAAGATAACGTGCCAAAATTTTTGCTTAGTCTATTGAGAGTTATGAATTTGACAAAATGCTCTATTTTGATCTTTAAGCCGTTTGCAGCCTTTACCTTCCCATAAATAGCGTTGAAATATGAAACGTGTTTGAGTATAGTCACAATACTTGATTTCCAAAAATTAGGAAAAAATCTTGCTTCTGTTAGCCCGAAGTTATAAAATAACAAGCCAGGAAGAGATGAGTTCGGATATAACTGAATATTTCAAACTCTTGTAACTTGCAAGGATTAAAACCCTAGAAGTACCTTCATGTACATACGGTTTGTTAGTTAAATGGGGTTTAGGGCGCGTTTTCATGCGATTTTATTCATTCTGAGCATAAATATGTTATAAAAAACCACATTTTCTTTTTGTTTTTATTAAATACGACTATATTGGCCGATTTATGCGGTGTAAAGTCACCCGGAAGTTCGAAAATCTTTATATTCGATATATGGAAACTAAGAAAAGTAATGACCCGATTCAACCCATTTTTAATGCACAAACATGCCAAGAGAAAGGATTATTCATAAATTCCATTTATATATCTCACACATTGACCGATATTTTCGGATAAAAGTCGCTTATAGTTAACTGGATCCACATATTTAGTACATAGAGGGGAGCTACGGTTCGGTTTACGCAATATTTGGTTAAAAGATTCTTCATTTGTATACTGGAAAGTTTGAAATGGAATTTAGAATTGTTATATATGGGAAATAGGCGTGGTTGCAGTCCGATTTCGCCCATTTTTGCACTGTTACATAACAATGTGAGAAGACCGAAGTACCGAATTTAGTGGAAATCGGTTGGGTGGGTCACGAGATATGTGATTTTACATAAAAGTGGGCGGGGCCACGCCCATCTTCCAATATTATCCCTGGCTCTTGTAAAACCTTCCCATACCATCTTGTGGTAAAATTTTATGTCTCTGGCGTAGTCATTTATTTATTTATTCCGATTTTAGTAGTTTTGAACAGTACCGTTATATGGGGTGTGAGCGAAGCTATATTCCGATTTCATCCGTTTGCACACTGTCGGTAGAGGAATTTTCATAATATTTTAATTTCGCGCTAAGCGAATTTGGTTTTTGTAGTTTTAATGGTTTAGGAGATATACACTTATTAAAGGGGGTTGCTACGCCCACTTATTCAAAATTGTTTGCGCTAAATTAGAGTTTTATATCGTAATTTAGTGCTTCATTATGGCTCTTTATAGGTTCTCGGTTAGTCGTTCTTGGCAAGCTACAGCTTGCACGGACGGACGGATGGACAAAGAGACAGTCAACTGGATTTCAACTCGTCTCGTAATCCTGATCATTTATAGATATATATATAACCCTATATCTATCTTGATTAGTTTCAGGTGATACATACAACCGTTAGGAGATCAAAACTTTTATGCACTATAGCAACAGGTTGCAAGAGTGTAAAAAGACAAAATATTTCTTACAAGAACTTGATTTTGATTGGTCAAATTGTATGGCAGCTACGTACTATATAAGTCCGATCTCAACAATCTTTTAGGAGGTTGTAGCGTTGCCTGTTGAAGAACATTCTGTGCCAAATTTCGTAAAGGTATCTCAAAGCTGAAATAAAATATGTCTTATGCTAGGACTTGCTTCCAACCGTTCATTTCGTTTGACAGCTGTACGCTATAGTGGTCCGATATCTGCGGTTCAGACAAATGAGCGGTCTATTGCTGGGAAACGGAATAAGCAAAATTTCTGGTTGATATCTCAAACATACATGCTGCTTTGGTGCTTTACAAAGTAAACAGGACTTTTTGAATCTAGCGCCCCACGGTGGCGCCATCTATATGTCGACTGGTGCGTTAGAATCTGATACAGTGAAAATTTCATGACATTTCATAGATTGGAAGTGACTGACGATCAAAAATTACTCAGAATCCAACATTCGAAGGACATCATTAAAGAGGTCAAAAAGGACAAAAACTTCCTTTACAATATTGTGACTGGTGACGAAACGTGGTGTTTCCATATGATTCCGAAACGAAATGCCAGAATGCTGAATGCAAGGCACTGGACGAGCCGAAACCAAAAAAATCGCGCATGGAGAAGTCAAAAGGGAAGACAATGCTGGTTTGTTTTTATGAGTCCAAGGGTATTGTCCACAAAAAATTTGTTCCACCCGGCCAAAACGTTAATGCGGTATTCCACCTTGGAGTTTTGATGCGTCTGGTGCGCTGTATTCGACGTGTTTGGCTCGAATATCGCGAAGATGAAAGTTTGCGTTTGTTGCACGATAATGCGGCGTCCATCGATCGACGCTTGTGACCGATTATTCGACCAAAAATCACATTTTAACCATTAACCACTCCCCGTATTCACCTGATATGGCACCGTGCGACTTCTTCCTTTTCGGCGGCCATATCGGCTGCTGTATTGAAACAGAAGGAGACTTGTTTGAATAAAATAAATAGATTTTGACGAAAAAACCATTAGTTCTGTTTTTTTTGTAAGTCCTGTTGACTTTGGAAAGCACTTTATATATGTTATACAGACGAATAGAGAGCTCTCCACTTCTTTCCTCTCACTTTAATGTTTAAGTTTTCGACCACACCACCTACACTGAAGGGTTGATGCATTAATTTTTCACAATTAATTCATTGACATGTATTTGCAATTGAACGTACACATACTCACACATACATACTTTGAGAAGTGCCGACATATTATAAACTTAACAGAGCGCAGCTTCTTCTATAGATCGCCATCTATTCTACTCAATACATTTGCGCTGTGATGTTGCAACCATGTTTAATACATACATACATACATACATACATACACACTTTTCCAACTTTTCTTGTCAGCAGTACCGCTTGGTCCATATTTGAGCGAACAAAGGCTGCCATAAGAAAGCAAACGTCTCCGGAAAGTTTCCTCATATTCAAACTATTTGCAAACTTGTTGCCTGCGGCGGCGCAAAACATGCTTAGTCTTCGATGAAAGCTCAACGGGTGCAATGAACTCGCAAATTTAATAAAACCTGCAGCATGGAGCGTGGTGGGGATGGGAGAATTTCATTTATTTCTTCTTCCTTGCACTGATTAGTTTGCAGTCACAGTCACTGTGGGGAACACAAACTTAAATTTCTCGCATTTTTTCTTGTGATTTTTTGCTGTGTCGAATTCTTTGTTTTTGTGAGATATTCAGGAACTAGATGTTCGAGACGTTGAGATGCAAGACTCACTCCTGTCATTCTTGTTTTCTTTTTTCTAACTTCTCATTATTTAGTCATTTCGGCTACGAGCTACTGCCCAACTAGTGGGCCACAAGTCCACAACGCTTTTTGTTTGTGCTTGTCTTGCAACCCTTTTTTATATTTGCTCAACGCCTCTTTTATAGCCAGGCAACCCGAGTACGCATTAGCGGTAAACCTGCGGGCCATTTTCTGCTCGCACATTTTCTTTTTTTCTTTTCGGTCTTTTAGTTCATTTCATTCGCCTCTCTGCTGCGACACACACACACTCGCATTCTCAATTACTTGTCTTTGGAAGCGAAAATGTTGCCGGAGAAGGAATTGTTTGCGTAAAGTTTGCAGCGGCCGCTGTGATATTTTCATTAAGAAATTCCTTTTTAAATTCTTAGATCAGCGTACGTAGCATATTTCCAGGAGCAGTTGGCCGCTCGTTTGACGGGTTGGTTGCTTGGCTACAATTCGACAAACGGCTTTGTTTGCTTGGTCCTCGAGTAATAAAGGGAAAATTTAATTATTTTCATCAAGTGAAGTGCAAAGTTGTGCGTAAGTCAAATACAAGCATAAATACTGGTAGTGTTGTTGTTGCTGTGTGTATATACGCCTTACCTTTAAAGGTTTTTGACTGTGTGGAAGAAAGAGGATATCTTAAATTTGTTTATTTCAACTTCAGAGGAGTGATACACGCTCGAAAAGTCACTAATTGTTATAACAAAATCTAAATTTGGAAGTTTTATGAGAAAATATGGAAGTTACTGTCAAATTCACCTACACAGAAGAAACATTAATAAAGGAAAAAAACTTCAAATTATATAAATTTTTGTCTCAAAAATTGCACATTTATATGAAATCATATATAGAAAAAGCAGATCTCGTTCTACAAGGATTGAGTCTTTTCTGTACAATTTCATTTCCCTTTCCGCAAAAAAAAAAAACTCAAATAAGAATAAAGAGTTTAACTACATTTTCCCTTCAATTATATTCTTTTCATTTATTATTAAAGCACTTAACTGTCATTTATGAAAAATAATAACATTTTTAAATAATCGTGTTCTATTTCGCCCTTAAAATTTTGAACAATGCCTCCAAATTTTTTCTTCAAAGGCGCTCCTTTCAATTCTCATTAAAATGCCTTCTTAAATTGAATTTGGAGTTTAAGATAAGAACTAAACAAAAACGTTAATTTCTGCTGCAGCGGAGTCATAATATCCCTAGAGATGTATTCTTATATCATAAAGGGTTATAAAAAATATGTATATTCATGTTTATCGCTTCGTTGGCAGTTATGAGTTATAGCAGTCTAATTTCAACTGATTACGAAATGAAAAAATAATTTAATTTTGAATTTTGCTCAGATGTGTTACTTACAAACCTGCTAAGGAGTAACATTTCAAGGTTGATATCTCCTTCCTTTGAACTGAGACTGACTAGTCTTCCCATCGTCAGCTTTTCTTTGCACTCTATGCACTATGCTATGTCACATCAATATTTACTGTTGTAAAACAAAATGGAAGCAATCTTACGACGAGGGCGTTCATTTTTACACTTCCCATTAAAGTAGTTCGGTTCAAGCACTCGTTTTTTAGGCTCAATTGTTTTTATTAGCTGATGTATTTTGAGAAATTAAAGTTTTTTAAAAAATATATTCCTTTAATCCTTTGCTTAAATCAATGATCTCAAAAAGTGTACAAGGTGCCTTCCAAAGTAAACAGGGCTTTAAAAAACAACGGAACAAATGTTTTTTTCCGCAAAATCAATTTATTTTATTCAAAATAGTCTACTTTTGTTTCAATACAGCTTTTTACACGGTCAAAATGCATGTCGAACGAGTGTTTTAGCTCGTTGTTCGGTATGGCCGCCAGTATGCCGGTGCAAGCCTTTTGAATGTCCTCTACGTCTGCATAACGCTTTCCTTTCATGGGCAAATGCATTTTTCCGAGAAAGGAAGAAGTCACACGGTGCCATATCAGGTGAATACGAGGAGTGATTAATGGTCAAAATGTGATTTTTGGTCAAATAATCGGTCACAAGCGTCGACCGATGAGACGGTGCATTATGGTGCAACAAATACCAACTTTCATCTTCGCGATATTCGGGCCGAACATGTCAAATATGGCGCACCACACGCTTCAAAACTCCAATGTAGAATACCGCATTAACGTTTTGGCCGCGTGGAACAAATTCTTTGTGGACAATTCCCTTGGAGTCATAAAAACAAATCAGCATACCTTCACGTTTGACTTCTCCATGCGCGATGTTTTGGGTTTCGGCCCGTCCGGTGCCTTTCATTCAGGACTCTGGCGTTTCATTTCGGGATCATATTGGAAACACCACATTTCGTCACCAGTCACAATATTGTAAAGGAAGTTTTTGTCCTTTTTGACCTCTTTAATGATATCCCTCGAATGTTAGATTCCGAGCAATTTGGTCGTCAGTCAATTTGTGCGGAACAAACCGTGCACACACCTTTCGTAGGCCCAAATGTTCGGTGCAAATGCGATAAATCGATGTTTAGGAGATGTCCAATTCCATTTTCTTGACTTTCAGTGATGATTTCGGCTGATTTTTGATGAATTCACGCACAGTTTCGATGGAATTTCCGGTGAACACGGATTTTGATTGGCCCACTTGTTGATCGTCTTTTATGTCCTCACGACCACTTAGAAAACGTTGAAACCACTCGAGCACTCTGCTACGGGATAGGCAATCATCGCCATAAACTTGTTTCATCAATTGAAACGTTTCGGTAAAAGTTTTACCAATTTTAAAACAAAATTTAATGTTGACTCTTTGGTCGAAGCTCATTTTCGCACCGATAACACAAACATACTGACACTTAAAAAGCAATAACTTCACTTTGAATAGATGAAATGTCACGAAATTCTCACTGGAGTAGATTCTAACGCACCTGACATATAGGTGGCGCCACCAGGGGGCGCTAGATTCAAAAAGTCCTGCTTACTTTCTAAAGCACCTTGTATATAAAGGGTGATCCATTTTTATTTTTTATAGCCTTAACTGAAATAAATCTAACTAGTCCTCATTTTCTATACTTAGGCATTCTGTGCTTTATTTTTAGCCCATTACCTATAGCGAGCACATTGTCAAACGAAAAATTGCACAACCAATTGACAAAAGGTGTTTTGAAACATAAATAGTACACAGATATTTGCCGCAATAATCTCGCCTTTATCCACAAATTATCGACTTCCGCTTGCTGCCTTAATTTGACATTATTTCATTATTATTACCAATTGACAGCAAAAAGACACGCGTTGACATTTTTATCTTGTCAACAACCTAAACAAAGACAGTTCAGAATGAAGGGGAAAACAAGAAAAAACATAAAACAAAAATAGAATAGAAAAGTAGAAAAACGCAAAAACTGAAGTCATTGGTGCTGGTAAAGCCTACCCTCAGGCGCAGAGAGTAAAAACTGCAAGATAAGAAAATAAGCAAGCAAAGTCTATAAACGGCAGTGGAAAACAGAAAAAGGAAAATGGATTATGCGTTAACAGCTAAAAAAAGACAAAACTGAAAAACAGACAAAAAAAGGTGAACCCAAGAATAACAAACTCTTGACAACAAAAATAAACAAGAAACACAAATAAATGGCAACAGCAGCGAGGCTTAGATCAATATAAGTGGATTCGAAGCAAAAAACAAGACAAATAAACAAAGCAAAGAAAGCAGCCGAACACAAAACGGATACGCAATAATCACAATTTTCCAACTAAGGCTAGATAAGCGAGAAAAGGGTATGAAACGCCTTCGAGCAGCCGCTGCCTCCAACGCCTACACGCACTCGCCGGCGCGAGATTGTGCAAAACAGAAAATCGAAATCCTTAGTTTGAGGCCACTCATACACACGAGCAACACACACACACATACAGAAACTCAAACACATACACATACATACATATACAGCTATAAGCTACCTCCAGGACCCACACAAAAATAGAAACACATGCGTGAGTTGCCAGTCTACTACTTCTTGTGTGCATGCATGTTGTTGTTTTTGTTGCTGTGGCATACTAGTGGCCTTTTCGCCACTCCACTGGCCCGATATTTGGTGATAAATACGACGTTTGACACTTCATTATTGCGCCCACAGCGAAATCGAATCAATTCGAGCACGACGCAGCCACGGCATTGGCGCACACTTCACTCTGAGTGTACGCACAGCCACACACCCACATGCTGTTTCGCATTTTTTCTGCTCGCCTTCCAATTTTTTTTCCTTTCCTGGCCGCTCTAAGCCAATGTCAAATGCCGCTGTATCCCTGCGTGTTGACTCAACACAACAGTCAAGATGGTCAGCGCGCCCGACCCGGGGAATACAGCGCACAAGATCAAACAGGCAAATGTCGTCCGCTCGCTTGCTTGGCCGTCGTATGTCGCTTGTCGAACGCCAGCGACTTGTGCCAAAACAGCGTGTAATTGAGGAATTGCGAAGGAAAGCACGAAACGACACTTTGCCCTGTTGACACATTTGCTTAAATGTATTAACATGTTCCCGGCTGCTGTTGTTGTTGCTGTGTTATTGTGTTTATTGTTCCTGTCGCTGTCGTTGTCACTGCTTTCGCAGCGGCATTTGGCTTGTCTATTGCAAGGCGAAGAAAATTGGAAAAATCAGCGATAAAAAAATTGAGAAAACAAACTATGTCAAGGGAAATTGGAACTTGTTGGATAGCAAAAGCAACAAAAAAATGGTAAGAAATCGTGAACGATATTGAAGGCAAAAAAAGTGGGGAAGTGTCATTGAAATTAATTGATTGTGCACACACTCACGCAAACACACATACATTGTACGATTGATACCTAAGGCGACAATCTTTATTATTTCCTTAAGGATATTTACGGTGAGTCAAGGTCATTTCGCTTGGAATAGTGAACGCAAATTGAAAACAATTAATTCTTTGGATTAAACATTATTTTAGAAAAAACGGTCTACTAAGGAATGTCTTTGTTCGAGTAAGGACTTAAAGAGTTAAAGTTTAAATGAAAAACATAAGCTATTTAAGGACTTTCAAGACTTCATAAGTCTAAGATAGATGGCATATTTTATATTAGCCAATTCTTAATAGACTAATATTTGTACCCATAACTCTTGTTTCAGACAACCAAAGTAAATTTGTCTGGGTCCCTGGATTTTGCAGAATCCAAAGGTGCAATAACTGCACCTTGTCCGATTGACACTCAGTTGGTGAGACTAAAAATTTAAAGGACGCAACTTGTTCAAGTTGCAGGGAGAAAGATGAAATGAAAACATCTAGGCACTGTCTCCTTCATTATCCAGCTGTTGCGAGATTAAAGTCAAAGCAACTTGGTTGCCATAATTTCTGCAAAGGCACCGAATTGGCTGGAGTACAAACAAGGTGCGTTCCAAGATAAACAGGACTTAAAAAAACAGAAAAAATGGGTTTTTTCGGCAAAATCAATTTATTTTATTCAAAATAGTCTTCTTCTGCTTCAATACAGCTTTTTGCACGGTCCAAAAGCATGTCGAACGAGTGTTTTAGCTCGTTGGCCGATATGACTGCCGGTATGCCGGTGCAAGCCTTTTGACCTCTATGTCTGCATAACGCTTCCCTTTCATAGGCAAATGCATTATTTCGAAAAGGAAAAAGTCGCACGGTGCCGTATCACGTGAATACGGGGAGTGGTTAATGGTTAAAATGTGTTTTTTGTCCTTTTTGACCTCTATAATGATGTCTTTCGAATGTTGGATTCCAATTTTAAAACAAAATTTAATTTTGGCTCTTTGTTCGAGGCGCATTTTCGCACCGATTACACAGACATTCTGACACTTAAAACGCAATAACTTCACTTCCAATCAATGAAATGTCATGAAATTCTCACTCAGGGAGCGCTAGATTCAAAAAGTCCTGTTAACTTTTTACCTTGCACCTTGTATTAGACAATTAAATACATTTGTGGCAGGCTCTGGGCCCTTTGTAGATATAAAAGGTCTTTTCGATTCGTACTAAGGAAATCTGGGCATCACAGCGGACAGGCGTCTCTAGCAGTCCAGGTGGGATTATTCGTGGTCTCACGATCATCAGCCTATTTACCTAACCTAACCTAACTTTAGCTGAATTTTAATGTCTACAAATAAATCATGATCTTTCTTATAAGCTTTTCATTAAACTCTCAGCTTAATGGACTACCAAAGATTGGCGTGGCTGTTACGAGGAAATGTAGACAACTCAAAATTTGTTCCAATCTTCTTATAAACGGTTTTCAGAGCTCCTTTTGAAGCGATAATACCATAGAGATCATAAAATATATGCTTAAATATATTTGGATCAGCTAAATAGAGCTTTATATTTCGGCTATTTCACCAATTTACTTTTTTTTATGATTACTATCTACTCGCGTACTTACTCAAAATTAGTTCATTTGTACATAAATACATAAATACTTGAAAGCACACTCCATGTCTTAGATTGTTAATTTTTTACTGTTTCATTATCTTCGCAGCCTTGATCCACTTTCAACTGAAATGAAATCGCACATTTGCTGTTGTAGCTTTATTGATTATGCTTGCACTCCGCTAACAGCATGCTCTTGGGTTTCATTTAGACATCGAACGAATTTATTGCAAATTAATCACTTTGAAATCGAAAACAATTTTCCAAAGGATATTTAACTATTTCCCGCCTTTGAACACCTCTCAATCAACAAATACAAGTCTAATCGCAATTTCCTCATTTATTTATGTCAAATAAATCGAGTACAATTAATTTAAGGAAAATTGCCCAAGAAAGTGGGCACAAAAACAAACAAAGTTAGACATGCTGCCATATATATTATATGTGTGTGTGTGTCTGTAGTAGCTTGCAGTTAGCTAACCAGTTTAGTATACGAAATGCCATAGAAAACGGCAAGTCATTGACAAATTAAATTCAATTCGAAAATGATATTGAAAATTGTCGGACAAATGTTGATTGCGTCTTACATATGCACACACACACACAAATATACTTGCATAACTACGGTTTACAACTGCCTGCACATACACGATTTTGTAGCATGACTTTAGGCGTGTGTTTGCAAACAGAAGACTTACTGACCTACAGTTCGCACTAGTTGCTTGCGCCATGCATTTACATAAACACACACATACAACTGTCTATATGTCTGCATGTGCTTGTTGTTGTATGTTGTTCTTGCGGCCTTGTTGTGGCGATAAATTGCATACAAAACTTTAGATTTATTACATTTCCATCAAATATGTAAACTAATTGATGAAGAAGAAATTAAAAGGCCTCTGAGCCATCGTCTTTGCTGCAGGCTTACACACACCCACTCATATACATTGGTATTTAATGCAAATGCTGCTCGCTCTACAAACGGCCAACGCGGGGCAAACACTGCAGAATGTGCCGTCGACAAATTGCTGTCTATAAGTTGAAGTCAAAATGACGATAATGAAAACAAGATGGACAGCTATAAGCTTAACAAGTTTAACTCAATTCAATTAATTTACTTAGGATAAAATGTAAAGCTGCCAAGGCTCGGCTCTATGGCAGAAGGAATGTAAACGAACGAACGGACTGACAAACATTTAAACTGAGATTTGTTTGAAGGTAACTGTTGGTATATGTAACAGCGAGAAACACTGTCGATTGAAGATTTGTATATATATATGTATGTATATGCATAAGTAAATATATACATATACATATATATAGATATAAATATAAATATGAGTTTGTGTTGAAGGATTTTTGGCTGAAATAATTTGCTAGTCCAATTTGTTTAATTTTTTGGCAGTTAAGCAAATAAAGATTCTCTACTCAAAGTAATCATAGTGCTCTGTTAAGAAAATGTACATATTTCTCAAATCTCTACATATACATATGTAGCACACATTAGGCTGCCCGTCATTTTCTAAATTGTTGTTCGCTTTTGGGTGCTCTTTTTTAAGGCAATCGTGCAATCCCTGAAGAAATTGTTCAACTCGGTTCGTTATGCTATATAGCTGCTACACAAACTAACCTCAAAGTTTTTGTAAGAAGTCCCTTGTATTTGTGCAACCAAAGTTAACGTTTTTTCTTTAATCGTGCTTCTTTTCCCATATTTAAACAATTTTATGATATATGTATGCATTAAGCAAGTAAACTCAGAACTTTCAAAAAATATATTCCAGTGCAAAATTTTCCGCTCTACAGAAAAAGTCTGACCGATATTTTCAACAAAACTATACTTAAGAAGTAATTTGCATTCAAATTTATACATCAAGTGCAATGTTTTCACACAGTACACCATGTCGTATGAGCAACTCAATGTTTATTAACCATTATATTATATTAACTTGGGACTCAACTCAGCATTAATAATCTATTGCATCAACTTGGGAAATAATGGACACCCTAGTATGCAAACACATACATTTATTATTTTTTTATATGTGAAAAATGCTACTTCCCCTATCTTCAAAGCCAACAATTTTTTTAGAGAATAAATTCCAGTTCTTATTTATTTAAACATATTTATTGAGACATACGTGCATATCTGTTTGTTAAATTGTGCATTTTTATTTATGTACATATGTATATGTAAGTTTTTGTATATATGTATAATTCGATATTTGCATTTTTGCTTTTACCAGCAAATAATGAAGTGCCTTTAATTGAGTAGCACATCTCAAAAGCAATTGGATTTTGGCCACAATGCAATTTTCATTTACAGCGGTTTAAAAATTCCATTTTGAGAATTCTTGTGTAAAGCAGTTTTCAGCGTAAAAATGCACAACAAAAATGAATGACACTTAATATTTGCTTTGAAAGTATCTACTTGAGTGCTGAGTAATGTTATTATTCTATAATTTAGCTTTAATCGCCTGATGGTACAGTAAAACACCTCCAAAGAAACAGCAGAGTTGGAAAAAATTCATTGGAATCATAATAATATGAAACATTTGTATATATAAGAACATATTTTTCACGCCTTGCCTGCTGATTATATGCCCCAGTTATGGTATTATAACAAAATGGCTTAAGTTGACTTGCGTTAGTTAGAAAAATTATGTAGTTCTGATCATATTGTTAAAAAAAATTTATATTATTATATAATTGTTTCATTACCACAATAATATTATTAGTATAATTATTTTTATTATTTAATGTGTATTTGTTGTCTTAGGAAAAAATGTTTATTAAGTTTCGAGTAAAATTTATGAAAAGTTATAAAATTAGGTATATGTTTCATGTAATCTAAAACTAAGTCAGGACAAAATATGTATATTTTCAGATTCATTGGTAGTTGCTTTTACCCATTTCTGAAATTTTAAAAGATTTCTGAATCGAGCATATGTTCTATTACATAACACAGACAATATTTCTTAAAAAATCAACCCTTTTATAACCAATACTATTTGTTTTTGTTTTTTGCTGTAAAAAATATATATATATGAAAACAACGCTAAAACCTTGCTTACATTTGGGCGCATTGAGTAAAAACAGCCAAACAAGGAAGCTTTCCTTAAAAATTAATTAATTATTTTTTTCTATAAAAATTTCGATAGTAGTTTGAGTAATAACTGTAATAAACACTGAAATACAGATGCAATTAAATATTATGACCACTTATGATTGGTGTATGCACAATGTGTTAGTGAAAATGAAAATAGAGCATGGAAATATATTTCTGATTTTTTTTTAACTCAGCGCATCTGCAGCAAAAGGCTTAATAATACTTTGATTTAATGTTTTTCTGGTTAGAAAATAATAATCGTTAATTTTAATTTTTTTTAGTTTTATGATAAAATGAACTGTAAGTAAACACTTTGCATAGATCGACAACAAACGCATTAGTTTTAGATTTTATGAATCAGAAAAAACCAAAATAATATCAATAATGCCACTTATGTTTGTATATGATGTCTGCAGCCTCTTCTCAATGTTTCTTAAATTTTTTCTTATATTTATATATATTCTTTGTATTGCGTAAAGTTTTCTAATAAACAGTTTCTTCTAAAAAAATAGCACATATTTCCAAGTAACTTCCCTCAAATTAATAACATAATTTTACATTAATGAGCAAATATCTGCAGACAGCATAAGCCAATCTAAGTGAACTGGTCATTACGGCAAATGAATGGCTTCTTTAGGCGGAGCGTGAACTAATTGTTTATTCGACATATGTAAATGCCGCACACAAACCTTAGAGACACATACAAGTACTAACACACTTTCATATTTCCACACATACATATTGTTATACTATATAGTATATAGTATGTACATTACACATGCACATCGGCTCGGCAGCTATTGTAATAGATGAACTTAAAGAGATTAGCTTCTAATAGAATTTATGACATTCTCCGGAATCTCGATAAAAGTGAATTGGCTTATCGGAAACGTTTACAATTTCCATGGAATTTATAATTTTACTAATAGGATTCATTTGCAACACATACGCATGTGTCGGTGCGCGTGTGTGCATGCGTATAATTTATAATATTTTAATAGGATTTAATAAGTCAAATATGTCGGATAGTTGCAAGGAAGGATGGCATCTATTTGCTATTTGCATATCAAATGCATATATTTTGCGCAAGCCATCGAAGGACGCAGCTTAAATAAATTTGTAATAATTCCTAACCTAACAATCTTATGCAACTTAGTGCTAGTCATAATTAAATAAGAGCATAATATTAATTTATTTATAATAAGCTTAGCAGGAGTTTTTTTTAAAGCGAAGTAGAAGTTATGTAACTTATTTGCTTTATCTGGTAAATCTTAGAAACTCGTAGCTTGACTTTCTAAAGTAGATCAACTCGCATGTATGTATATACTTTATACTTAAGCTTCTGAAGCAGAGTGTTAAAACACCAGAATCGGGTTGTAGCATAAGCATAAGGCGACTATTGGCTGCGATTTTTCCAGAGTTTTTTCTGAGAAAACTTTTAGATTTATTAATCAAAAAATGTGTACACATATTATGGTATTTTTTAAATACATTTTAGGACCTAGTATAAGCAAAAATATTTATTTGGAAAGGAACTACAACTGATCTCCGGTAGCTCTTCTCAAAAACGACGTTTTGCAGTCACCACTATATCTCTGAACTGGATCCTCTGAATTTAAAAATTAAACAGATTTCGTTATGGTAATGTAAAGTGTACTAATTAATAGAAGGAAAAAACAAAACAAAATTTTTTGACAAAATGGCGGCTTCTCAAAAAAAACTTGGTTTTTGACCAAAATTTCGTCATTCAATTGTTTACTTAAAAAATATTTATCGGTAAGAAAAAATATATTTATGAAGCTCGTGTTAAATTTTTGAGACTAAGCGGCTTAGCCGTCTTCTAGTAATCTTCGTCACTGATTTTGAAAACATCATTTTGAGAAAAATGCGTTTAAAATTTGGAATGCCTTTACATACACTTTGTAATGCATTTTTAAATTTGCGTGTAACTTTGAAAAAATTCAACGGGAAAATATAAAATTTTCTGTGTGTTTTCTTAAATATATGAACACTAAAACAAAAATTGAGTTTTTGAAAATTCTAACTGTATTTAACCACTTCTATATTAAAATTTATATTTCTTTGTACATTTTTCTAATAATTATTTTTTTTTATGCTAAAATAAACACACTTCCTATTCAAAATTGTTTTTTATTTAATTATAATTTCAATTTTCGGTGCCTTTGTGATATCTTTGACTGAATTATTGCTTACTCACAATTTAAAAATTGAATATTGTACTAGTTTCATACGAAAATCTCTACAGACGCACAATTCCATGGATGCTTGTATACATCATTACATATATATTTATACAAATTTCAATCAGTTCACCGACTCATAACTACTCACGCTCAACATAACAAACTATCGAACGGTGTGGCATAATCACAGATGCTAACACTAGCAACAAGTGATTTAATCATGCAGCAGGGTTTACTGCTTATTCGACAGCCTGTTACGTTGCAAACAAGTGTCACTCATACGTCGTGGCGCACCGGAGTTTCAATAGACTTGCCAGTTGGGGCGGCTGAAGTGAATACCACTACACATATATAACGGCTACTAATACATATGCAATTGAGTGCGCATACACACTTGTGTTTAAATGTCTGCAAGTGTGTGTGTGTAGGTGTGTGCCTGCTGCCATAAGCCATTTATGTTATTTTTCTCGAAATCCATACACGAATTAATTACGTACGAGCATTATTATTTGTGAAATGTGCCACCGAGCCTCATAAATAATCTGACTGTAGCTTGTAGATTTGCGCATAATCTATAAAATATGCACTCGATGTTGCCAACGAGACGGCAGCAGCAGACAGGAAGCGTGTGTGAGTGTTTGCCTCTGTGTTTCTGTGGTTGTAAGAGTATTATGTGAGTGCTAGAGGGTTGTGTGTGTGTATGTTTGGTTTGAAGATGAATTGTTCCACTGCAACGGTGACGTAAATCACAAAATTAATATATTCATGGTTGCAATATCTGATGGACCATAATTAGATGACATAGCAACAATGATTGTGTTGCATAACGGCAGCGAGTGAATTGCTTTGAGGTGATAACGCTTGGCAATGGCTGCGTTGCTGCTTTTTGTTGTTGCCTACACATTTTATGTTAATATATGCGCAAACTCATTGCGTGCAAGTATGTGTTTACGTGTGTGTGTGTGTATGTGTTTGCGCATGCATTTGTGTGGTGACAAGGGCGTTGATAAACATGTTGCTCCTGGCATTAACAACGATTCGACTTGTCATGTTAGGTGTGAAGTGCTTGGTCGTACATTTGTATGTATGTATATGTGTGTGTATATGCATATCACCTTGTATTGTCTAGTTAAGCTTGGTATAATTGCACTTGTCATGTGTATATACATATATGCGGCAGAGTTATTTATTTGGTCGCAGTGCTAATTCCTTTGAGACGATACATACATTTTTGCTCGTTAGTATCCATCCATATATATTTGGCTTTGATGGTTATATAAGCATTCAAATGTATATAAAGTTGAAATTCACAGCGTTCTTTAATGATTCAGTCACTTTTTCAGCTGTAACTTAAATACTAAGTCAGTTGCGCATCACCTTAGTGTATATGAATGTGTGTGTGTTAGTGCTGTTCATTTGCCAAATCATAGATTAATATAGTTCATAAATATTTATGAAGTTCCCATTAGACACATTTCAGTATTTTGTTATCTTTTTATATATTTTCTAACCACTTAAGCATACATAGATAAGCGCAGATGTCAGCTGTTTTCGGTTTGATAAATGGCATTGTGGATTTAATGAAGATATTGCATAATTCTAATTTCATTTTCTTTTTAAATTAATAGCAAGTTTCATGTTTTCTGAAGTCGTTAAGAAAGAGTTTTACGCGCAAATTGTTTGCATAAATATGGTGTATACGAGTTTAAGGTAAATTCGGAAAATATAACCGAAAGTTTAATAATAAGAAACGTTAACCTCGGTTCATCTAAGCTATAAAGCGCTTACTAAGTGCATTTATTATGACATAAAAGTGTATAAAAGTTCCTTTATCTGAAATTTGATCAATCAGTTTGTATGACAGCTATATGCTATATTGATCTGATCTAAACCATATTTACGGAAATTGTAGCTTCCCTACTATCAACAATCTATGCCAAGTTTCGTCCAAATATATTGCTACATTAAATAGTTTTTCATACAACGAAATAATTTTGATCAATCAGTTTGTATGGCAACTATATACTATAGTACGCCGATTTGAACAATTTCTTTGCAGATTACACCATTTTCTAAGCCAACTATTCATCCCAAATTTCTTGAAGATATCTCGTGAAATGTAAAATTTTTTCACACAAGCGCTTGATTCCGATCGTTCAGTTTGTATGGCAGCTATATGCTATAGTTATTCGATATTGTTGATTCCGACAAATTAGCAGTTTCTTGGGAAGAAAAGAGCGTGCGCAAAATTTCAGATTCGATTTCTCAGTATTTACAGACAGACAGACGGATATGGAATGACTAAGCTCATTAGGCTGAACATTTTGTATACAAGGTGCTTTCGAACGTAAAAAGGACTGAAAAAGAACAGAATAAATGGGTTTTTCGCAAAAATCAATTTATTTTATTCAAAACAGTCTCTTTCTGCTTCAATACAGCTTTTTGCACGGTCCAAAAGCATGTCGAACGAGTGTTTTAGCTTGTTGGCCGGTATGGCCGCCAGTATGCCGGTGCAAGCCTTTTGAATGGCCTCTACGTCTGCATAACGCCTTCCTTTCATGGGCAAATGCATTTTTCCGAAAAGGAAAAAGTCGCACGGGGCCATATCAGGTGAATATGGGGAGTGGTTAATGGTTAAAATGTGATTTTTGGTCAAATAATCGTCCTTCGAATTTTAGATTCTGAGCAATTTTTGGTCTTCAGTCAATTTGTCAGTTTTTGCGGAACAAATCGTAAATAATACAAAACTCAACTTCTCATTTTTTGATGATACGTTGTTTTCCATTTTAAGTGATTAAATATGGCTTCTAGAAGTACGTTTTTGCCGACATTTCCTTAGATCTATAAGTTATTTAAGCAAATTTGGTTTTAATAACAGTTTATCTGCAGCATAAAGGCATTCAATATACATATAATATCTTCGTTACAACATTAAATTGTTTTGCTTTCCATTTGCAGTGTTGGCGTCAAGTAATTTGATGAACAAGCATGAGCCGATGTTCATTTCACGTTCGGAGACATTCAAATTTGTTGCTGGGGACACAATAAGATTGCCATGCGAAGTTGCCAATACAGGTGAGTTGTATCAGTATGTTGTAGAATTTCAAGAAAGAAACTTATAAGAATTATTTCTGTTATTATTATAAATGAAAAGGATAATGCAATTAAAACTTAACAATACAAAAAGTATCAGCATTAGTGACTAAGGTCATCAGCTTACTTATAACAATTATTTTTATTTATTTGCTTACTAATATGAGAGTACGATGCACTTCTCCTCTTTTTCAGTAAAAAAATTAGCACTCCTTATATAAACTTAAAACACAAATATCTTCTTAATGAGGACTATGTTCTGTCGTATCACTATGTTGTATATAGCGACAGGAATTCCCTTACAAAGTTTTTTTTTGTTTTTGCAATTGATTATTTTTTGTTTCCTTGGAGGATTCGAAATGATTCATTCTTCTATAATCAACAGCAAATCTCTTTTTTTACAAGATAGACTCTTTCACTCTTCCTTTTTTAAGTATTAATGTAGAACGAATCGTTGGAATTGCTTTCAAAACCAAAAATTACTCGGAGTATTACTTGATGGGCTCTTTTACTAGATTCTCTGTCTCTAGGGCACAATAGACATAAAAATTCTCATCATCCTTTATCCTTTTACTCAATTTACACCAAGGGGGCATGTGGCAAATCTATTTTTTATAAGGTAAAAGTCAGTTTGTTATCAAACAATAATCTTGTTTTAGTTTCTTTTAAGACTTCTTATTAAGCAAAGCCCCTTAGTGTATATTTAATGGCAACTAAACTAATTTTGAATATTCAGAAGTTTTTAGAAAACATTTGCAAGTGCCCTCAACTCTGATTTACTCTACACATCTATCTAAGTCGCCGCATGACCATCTGCCCATATTTCCTTTCAAAAAAAGGGTGACCTCCATCCTAACTCTTCCATAGTTCTTCGAGTAGCACCGAACTTATGAAGTTCGCTTTGATTTAAGACAACCTTCATGATATTCATCTTGGAGTGATCTACGACGCCTCTTGAGTCCATGTTCGTGATTTAATTTCATTTTTTTGCCGAGATGAATATTTTGAGTTACTGTAAACAGCAAAAATAGCGCTTATATGGCAAAACATTGAGTGTATATATGTCAGATAAAAGAAGAATAAAATCTAAAGTAGCTACTGCCACCGGTATTATTATCAGTTATATTAAGTTCTTTTCGCTAATGCATGAACGATTTTGAGGAGCCTTCTGCGCATCACGATTTCAAAACCGAGCAGCTTTAAGTTATGATTTGAATGTGTAATGCTTGTTAGAGAATGTTGAATATATGTATTTAGGAAGTATCAAGCGCTGTTGAACACCTCTGCTTTTATCATTAAAACTCCTCACTTTACAGCATAGTGCACTACTAAATTTCAAACAAAAAAAAAATTAAAGACATTTAATCTCAAACCTGCCCTCACTAACTGTACCTGACAAAAGTGAACCTCAAAATCACAAATTACGGCTATGGAGTAAATATTAGGAATAAAGTAAATTAGATACCAGAGAAAAGTGTACACAAACGTATGTAGACGTGTGAGTGTATGTGTGCATACACACTCATATGACTCGGTCTGATCCTGGAGTATGGTAACGCCGATTTACTATGAATATGAGCATCATTAGCATAAGCAAGGACGCCTTTATTTTAACAGTCTATTATGTGTGTACATATGTGTATGTGCTTTATTGTTACTTGCATTGCACCATAAGCTGAGAACCTGACGTACAGCACATGATTGATGTGAGCGGGCAGCAAAGGCAGTGCATGCATCAAAGGCTTTTCGCTTATTTGTATTGTTACTGGATTTAATATGTACTTAAGTAAGTGCGTGCGTGTGTGTGCTGTGTATAAAAATACCGTAAAATTGCTTGTTAAAAGATAATGCGCGTTTCCACTTTATATTAACAATGTGGTGGTAAGCATTTTTATTTCATCTTCGTTAACTGCAAGTGAAAGCCAAATTTACGAAAGTGTAGCGAAAAAGGCAATTTGGCATATTTAACGCCTCTTATTACGAGAGTAGATCACATTTTGGTTGATGAAAGCGTTTTAAATTTTTGTTGGTTTTTTTCTTTTCATTATTGCTGCTTATTTTTGTGTTGAGTACAGGCACGTCGTTTTTGGCGTTAACTTGTTTACTTTGGCCTGCTTATTAGCCGCACACACAAATATATAAATATAAAACACGTAAATAAAGGGCCACAGGTGAATTAGGAACCCACACTGCGCCATTAAGACGCGTTACCTAGAGACTCTGCCATTTTGTCGCTGACAAGCAGTGACGCTCTTCAAACATTTCGCCTAGGCACACACCGTTCAGACGCGCCATTAAACGGCAGAAAATAATTGAAAGTGTTTTTAAAAGTGCCTTTCGAAAAAAATTAAAGCCCCGAAACTGAGTTATCAAAACCCAACAACAACGACAAAAAATACTCGTAAATACTGAAAATACGTTTTTGTAGCATAAAGTGCTGGGAAATGAGCTTTTACATTCGATGGCCACTGTTAGTCGCGGATGATGTGCTTGTCTTTGTGATTGACAGTTGGCGGTTCGCTGAATGACGTATGGACGGAAATGACCTATTTAAATTTATGTGCAGCTCTATTTTATTACTTGGTCTATAAAATGGTAACACAATCACTGGAACTTGAATTATGACCCACATATGTGGGCATGCAAAATGAGAGGAGACAAAAAGAAGTGGTTGAAAGAGGCTGCTGATCTGCTGACTCGTAGAAATTTAAATTGTAAATTTTAATAGCTTAGTACACGATATTTCTTTCAAAATGTTTTTATTTTATAAATATTGAAGGAAGATGAATTAGTTAGATATATGCCCGTTAGGCGCTTATCCAACACACTGGTGGTTGCTGGGGGGATATATGGAACAGATAAGAGTGCTATTTGCTCATTTCCACTTAAATCAAAAAATTCTTACATCTTAAATTGGATTTCAGAGCACAAAATATGATAACAAATTGAGTCAGGATCAGAAACTGAACTATTTTTCCATTACAAGGCTGAATTTTTGCCACATTACATATGGATATTTGCTCCCCTTTTTGGTTTAAAATCATTTAGCGGCGAATGAAGAAGATACAGGAATTCTCAGACACCACCGAGGCATTGGTCAGAAGTCTAAAGCAGAGCCTATTAACCATTTCGGCAATGAAAATCTTGAATCAAGCTTTTTTTTTCTAGTTGTTAGTGTAACCGAAAGTATGTTCTTTGTTTGCATTTTGTTTTCCAGAGAGTAGATAAAAGATTCTACCGTAGCTTAAGCTTAGAAGATCTTGCTGCTTTTTCTGAATACCATCTCAGATTCAACCCAAACTGGAATTAAAAGAAAACATTGCACCGAAAAGTAATACTCTTCACAATTACAAAATACTCCCTAAGGGAATTTTATTTTAATCGGTAAGTGTGTATGCCAACTATATGCTATAGTGATTCGATCAACACTATGTACTTCTTCGCTGTTTGTACAGTTGCCTCAAGAAGTAATTCATGCGAAATTTCATGATAATATCTCTTCAAATAAAAAAGTTTCCCATACTAGACTTGATTTCTTTCGTTCAACTTGTATGGCAGCTATATGCTATAGTGATCGGATTAAAATTATTTCTTTGATTATTGTACCGTTTGTTTTAAAAGTAATCCACGCAAAATTTCATGAACCTACTTCTTCAAATAAAATAGTTTCGTCTACAATGACTTGGTACCGGTCCATCAGTTTGCTTGACAGTTACATATCATGTGGTTCAATATCGGCGTTTCCGACATATGAGTTATTCCTTGAGGAGAAAAGATGACTGCAAAATTTCAGATCAATATCTCAAAATCTGAGGGACAAGCACGCATATATACAGGCGGGCATGACTAAATCTACTTGGCTGAGCTCTTAGCTGAGGTTGAAGTATTTTATTGTCTTTAACTTTCTTTAAGTCTTGAATTTTGTAGACCCAGCCTTAGCAAACGGCATTTAAACGTCACATGTTAATAAATTTTATTTACACTTGTAATATAAAACCATAAATTTCTTTGGTACCTTCTTCCGCATATTTTGATATATTGTTGTTGGTAAAATATAACTCAAAAATTTTGCTATAATTTATTTGTAACCACACATATGCCGCTTAAGCGTGCGTCTTCGAAGTTTATAAGTTAATCACAGAGTGCAAATCCATTAAGGACAACGTCCGCCTACCACTTTCCACGCCTCTGCCTCCGCTAGCATTTTGCTAAATCATTTAGCCTCAAGTCATATATCTTTCGTGGAGTTGGCAGCAATATTGGCCTGCTCAAAAAGTAATAAATTCTCGCACTCGGACAAATAGCATGTCCAGTGCTGTGTCCTTACACACACAAACACACGCACACATACATACGGAGGCGCTCAAGAACACAAACAAGCGGGCAAAGAAACATGCAAATAAATTTATATAAACATGCTGGTGCATATGCGTGAACTTAAGTGTATATGTGTTTGTATGCATGCATGTATGTGCTTGTGTGTGCGTGCGCGTGTTTGTGTGCGTATGAGAAGCAGCATGTGATGTGAGGAAATGCATAAAGTAGATACATTAGAGTTGACTTTTGCAGCTGCTGGGCATTAAACCGAAAACGAAAGCAAACGAAAAGCACAAAAACAACAACAGCAACACCAACAGCACCAGCATTGGCAACAAAACATGATAATTCCACACAAAAATCTTACGGGTCAGTTAAGAACTTGAAAGGAAACCGCAACATGGCTAAGAATACAGGACGTACCCGAGACCGTTTTATGTACATTGTCTAGTCTTCCAGAAAAACTTAACTCATTTCAGTTGACTGCTCTCTGGCATTACTATTACTCCTTGCCTTTCAAGCTTTTGTTTTAGTTGTTTGCATTGCTACGTGTTTGTTCGTATGTATGTTTGTGTGTGTGTGTTTGGGACCAAAGGACAACTTGAGGCCGCTGCAACCCGCTGTGGTCACTGATAGCGCTTGGGCACTTTACTCCGCTCAAAGTCTGCCACACCAGCGCTCCGCCCACTTCTGCCGACAAGTGCTCGCCCAGCACTTCACTACTGGCCCTACAAAAACAATTTAAGCGTCAGTGGTAAAAACAAACCAAGTAATGCTCGGTATTAGGTGTGTCGTCGTAAGTAGCCCGGGCGGTTGTGTGTTGGGTTAATGGTTTAGTTGTGTGCAAGTTGCTGGTCAGCCGGGCTGTTGTTGTTTCAAACTGCTTTAAATAGCGGTCTGCGCATGTGTGTGTGTGTGTATGGTGGCTGGTTGTCTGCTCAATTTTTGGTTGCAACGGCTTAGCTTTAAGTACACGAGTACTTATTTGCTCATTGTTATCAAGTGTGGCTGGCTGGCATATGTGCAGGTATCGACATGAAAATGTAGTTGCATATGTATTAAGAGCCTTAACGGCACACTATTATACTAAATATTTGAACCTTAAAAGTATTTTGCAAATATTTTTGAAAGAGAATATATTTTTTGTGAGAGAACACAATATTTTCTAAAAAGTTTTTGAATTAATAAAGTTGATTTAATCTTAATGATCAATAGATATCAATATGAGAAATAGAAGCAGATTTTTTGTTTTCGGTTTAATGCTCCGATGAACCTTTCCTTTGTTAAGTCTGGATCATACCTGAAGCTTTTATAATGTTAATAAGTCCCAAGGCAACTAAAATTTTACTGTAAAACCTTGTCCTGACTGAGATTGGTTTTGTTTCTCATTAGACTACATACGTGTTTCAGAGCGCATGCGAGTGATTAAGCTATAATATTTTCCAAAGTGACACTTGACATTTTAATTAAATAATATTAAGGAAAACTTTCAACTTTCTCAGAGTCTATCTAAATATATCTCTGAGGGTTCAACAAATATGTCTCACCTTAAAGAATCTTGAAGTTATAACTATGCTGAAAAAAAAAATATTTTTAAACCGAAAGTTTTTTCGTGGTTTTAAGAAATATTACAAAGCTCTACTAATTTTTGGACAAAAGGTCACATCTTTTCCAACAAATGTAAGCAAACTTAGAACATAAGGGAAACTTTCAAATTTAAAAAATGATGGTGAAACACTTTCCATTCTAAAAAGTTATTCTTTCAGCTACATATTTTGGTAAATTTTACTTATAACATAGGCCTATTTTCTTGTGCAAATTGCCGGTTCTGCGACAGGGAGCATGAATCTCCAGAACACCTGCTAATTGACTGCATAGGTGTCTTGAGACGCAGGGTAAAGGCCCTTGAATTCATGTTTCCACGTAAAGAACACATCGCCTCAATAGCACTTAGGGATATATTGGAATTTATCAATATGCTGGGGCTAGATGGGTCGTTGTAACTTAGGTGAGGGCACAATAAATCTAAGTTCGCGGTAAAATCTTAATTTATTATTTTAACTTATATAAATATAAATAAATTTTATAAAATTGTTTCCTAACAAAAACCAATAATTTGGTGCCAAGTCAGGACTATATGGTGGATGATTCATCAAATCGATGCTTTGAGTGTTGCGATGCTTTTGGTTTTCTTGATTTCTGAAAGTAAACTGGCAAATAAATGATTGTTTATCGCTTAGTAGTTACTGTTCTAATAAATTGTTGGGAATCCAGCGTGAAAAAATTCTCTGTAATCAAATGTTCATGAAATGTTGAATGTATGGTAGTTCCACTAAGGCCTTTACTTCTCTCTGACTCACAATAGGTCATGTGACGATACTGCAATATCAGTTTGCACACAGCATTATTAGTTTTTGGATAACAACTGATTTTGGACGTTTTTTACAAAAATTATTTGTGTTTACTTACATTGTGAAGAAAATCACTCAGAAATTGTGATTAAATTTCCGGGTAAATGATAACTCAAAACTATGTATTTTGCTAAGTTGGCTATGCTAAATATGAGCACTATCTATCAACAGGTTTGTTTACAGCAGCTGCTTAAGTCGGTACACCTCAGTAGTACGTGGCAATCTTTACAATGATAAAAATATTGAAAAAAGAATTAATCTCAAATTTTGTATTCCTTACCAAATTTCATGTGCAGAATCATTGCGAATATTGGAAAATGCTAACGGTTATTCAGGTGATTCAGAAAAAGAGTTCGATTTCGACTGAATTTGAAGCCAAAAACGCAATGAATACCATCGGTCAACCACCGTTTTCACCAGATTTGGCTCCGTGTGTCCTTTTTTATTTTCCAAATTGAAATTGTCTCTCTGTGGAACCCGTTTTCAGTCGATCGAAGAGATAAACAAGATTCGCTGAAGGAGCAGAAGGCCATCCAAAAAAGTGCTAATAAAAAATAGTTCGAGGACTAGAAAAATCGTTGCCATAAGTGTATTTCAACTGGTGGAGATTACTTTGACGTCGACAACACAAATATTGATAAATAAATAAATATTTCGCTCTTTGTCTTCTTCTCCTGCATTTACTCTGAAGGCTTCCAGGCGTCTATTTATTTATTTATATTAATTTATTTTTATATTTTTCGGTTTCTTCACGAAATTAGTCTGCTTCGGTTTTTCCAATAATTATTTTTACTATGAAATTCGATTTCATTTAACTTTTTGACAACCTCTTTAGATTAATTTCGTGTTACTTTGTTTGCAGTACTTTAGATTTGTTTTCACGGACATATCTAACCTGAGAATGCTCTCCAGAGAACTAAAGATTTTTAGGGTGAAATTATTAAGTACTAAAATTAGAAAGCCTTATCAACACAAATTAAAACTCTTAAAAAAAAATTAACAAATTTCACCACACTTTTATCAATTTTAATTATTGTATTTTAACTCCATTCAGTGTACAACAGGTCGTATGAGTAACCTTTAGCGAAGGAATTCCTTTCAATTCCAAATAATAATTTGTGGTTGAATGGTGTTGAAAATAAAAAATATTTATTTTTTTAAATTCAATATAAAATTACAAAAGTCCAATACATGCACAAGTCAGCTACCGCGTGTGTGTGTGTGCGCGGCAATGAGTTTGCATTTGGACAGCTAAGCCGGAAATTGAGGCGATTTGCGTTGCTCTATGGTTTTCATTTATTCTCACTGCAACTACCTACAACTATTATTGCATACTTTTGTCTTTATTGCAACACACTCGCACACATGCAACATATATTGCACTTTGTTGCTGCCACGGCGAACGGCGCTGTGTGGACACGTTGTTGCAACACCAATTTATTGTATGCACTTTGTTGTGCAACATATTACGTGTACTAAATAGCTTCCGGTTACAAAATCAACAACAACAATAGCAACAAAAGACAACAAGAGCAGCAAAGCAATCATGTGAAGCCACAACCGTAGCTACCTAACACTCGTAGAGCCGACAAATTTATGCTCGCCATATAAATAACGAAGTTTCACACACAAACACACACACATGCATGGAGTATGCACACACATACGCAAAGTATAAGTGTAAGCTTTTGTGTGCTTTATGCATATCCGAAACACTTAAGTTACGTAGGCAACATTTAAATGTCGAAAGCTGTTTCCGCACAAACTTCCCAGCGCCCGTTAGAATGGCAACAACACAACAATGCTGACAACTAGCGCTACCACAGGGCGAAGAAGCTGCAGTCGATGCTTGTCTAACATGCACTTTGTGCCTGCGCTCTGATGAGTGTGCTGTGGTCAAACGCTGTCGCCTGCCCGACATTGCACTAAGTGCTGGGATATGACAACAACATCAACAACTAGCAATGCAATTCCATCTATCGCACGAAAGAGTGCAACCAGAAACAGCTGTTAAGCGCTAAAGTTAGACAACTGAGAGGCGGGAGAAGAGTCGTTTTAGGCTGCCTGTAGTGCTGTTTGTTGGTTTTGTTGTTGTTGCGATCGAGTTGCCTGCGGTAACGGACAATGTATGTATATTTACCGTTGCCTATAATTATTTGAAATGATGCAATCGGCTGCAAACCCAAAGGCAGCTCTGTTGTCTCCGACCAGTTGGGCGCCGGTCAAAGTCTGATCTTAACAACAACAACACTTTAAGGTCAGTCTACTTAGACAACTGCCAACAACAATTGACAGCAACAACAATTACTAATAACAACAATAACTTTTAACAACAGCAACAACAATTGCAATGGCTCGTGAAGACTCATGCAAACCGCAAGTATTGCGGTTCGGCAACAACATCAACAACAAATTCGCTTAACTGGAGCAATGCGTAATTGAATGCCTCATTAAACGTTGCCTTCTACGCAAGGATAAGAAATTAATTGTAATGGCTATCACAAAACACACACACACATACACAGTTCACTCATTCTCCACTGACACACGCACAACTTGCATCCGTAACTCCTTAATCCCTCGAACCCTAACGCATCGAATAGCCAATGCGTTTTGAGTGTGGCAGTGGGAGTAATTAATGCAAAAGCGTGTAGAATTACATTCTTTATTAATTTCAAACATGCTCATAAATCTCACACACATACATACATTATCGTATATACACTCGTTGTCTTATTAAATATGTATGCCTGCATTTGCTGTATTTTATTTCGTCATTATCATCACATGCATATTTAATTCTGATCAAAGCAGCGAAGCCACAAATCAAATATGAAATAATTGCATATTTGCATAAAGTAATCTCTTTAATATGAGCCCAAACAAACGCTCACACACACACGTATATACCCTATGTATTTCATTAGCTTCTCTTATTCGTTGGAAAAAAACAACTTTGTGAATTGTAGGCGCGGAGAGTGTGCAACTTTGGAGACTCAATGAGAATAATATTTTTTACTGAGTATAAGATTCTTCTTCTTGGAAAATTTTTTCAGCAAAAGGCTTACCTGCAACTTAAAAAAATTGTAGCTACTACTTTTTTTTAGTGGAAATTAGTTTTCTGCAATATCACTGATCCATCGTAACTATCAAAGCCCTTTTATGTTTCCAAGTTTTATGAATAAATAACACCGTAATTGGTTAACAAAATACAGCTAATGAAGTAAATAGATAAAATTATCTTGCCAGAAGCTATTTAGCTTGCTAAAAGTTATAACGAACACAGTTATATATTAAGTTGTCAAATATCTCCCTTTCGCCTTTTTGTCTTTTGAATTTCGAGGCAATGTGTAAAGCGCTACAGAGCTCGTATCTGGCAATACTATACATATTTGAAAGGTCTCGACATAACCTACAAAACGAGGCTATGCATGATTAGTTTGGATATTGCGTTCAACAGTTATATACGTGTAAACATGGAGTTTACTAACGCCGAAATTCGCGATATTTTAAATTTTTCCTTCGTTAAAGGTAAATCCGCTAGAGAAACGTTCCGTGAGATTTTTGGTGTTTTGAGGGATAATACTCTATCACTTTGAACTGCGGAGGAAAGGTTTCGACGATTCAGAGCAGGTGAAAACGACACCATGGATAAGTCAGAAGACGGAAGACCTGTGACGACGAATACCGATTAAATCAAGGAAAAAACCGTGTTAGACCGGCATGTGGCATCTCGTGACATCGCCCAGAAGATGGGAGTTAGTCAGCAAACCATTTTAAACCATCTGCAGCACGCTGGATACATAAAAAAGCTTGATGTTTGGGTGCCAAACAAACCGTTGCTTTTTCTGGATGAAATGGCAGCTCTTTCATCTCTTCAGGTTGCTCTTTGTTCCAAATGCGGCAATTTTTCTTATTTGCACACCCATTGAGCCAACTGAGAAATGGATCTCATAGCTGAACAAAATTTGGCTCGAAAACGTTGGATCTTCTTGGAACTTTTTAAGGACGCATAGAGCGAAGCGATGTCTCTTGAGAAGGTTGAGCTTCTTCAGTTGTTGCACAAGCTGTATTTTGTATGCTTTCAAATTAAGATCTCATAATGCGCCAAATCGACACTCCACGGTCTTCGTGTACACTTTCAGCTGCGGCTGCTAATAATGAAAGCTGGGTTCAAACATGGGTGATAGAGTTGCGAATAGTAGGCTCAGTAAGCCGATTATGTTGTCCAAAAGTTTCTGGCGAAACACATTTTTATCATCACGTCATTCAAGAAAAATATATACCCTAGCTTTCATTGGTTTACTTCACCGTTAGCTTCGGTGAGTCATAGGCACTGAAGTCCACTAAGTCTGTATCTGCGGACTTGAAATTTCAAACTCTGATTTTGAACATTTTTGGATCTGAGATTAAATGCCTCAAAAACAAACAGTATTCGAAGTTTTATTTTAGTAACTGTTTTGGCACGCGATTTACATATTTATACTGCAATAATTGTATGTAATTCAAGATATATGGGAAGTACACGTTGTAGTAGCTTAGTTTCACCCATTTGGATAATGTAGCATAAAAAAGTTCAAATAATATCATACACGATATTTAGTTGAAAACGATTTAATAGTTCCTAAGATAATGGATTTCTCCCAAAGGTATGCCGACTTCTTTGAAGCTCTTTCCTACCATTTTCCGCGTAAAATTTAATGTCTATGACGCAATTACATACTTACTGAGCTTTCGCACGTTTGGTATTGTTCAGGATAATCCTTACTGGGTAGTGGGCGTGGTTATCATATGACTAAACACGTTTTCACAGTGTTAGAAGTAGCTGTGAAAGGATTAAATTAAAATTAATTGAAATAGTGACCTAAGTTTTATTTACATTTTTACAGATAATATTACTTGTACTCTATAAATAATATCGTTTTTGTACAGAAAATAGAGACCGCATCTAATCAAAAATTTTATTCAAAATAAAACCGGCGTCTATAATCTCTTTCACCTGTCAAACGTCGAACCACTTACGACCAATTTATTAAACTTAATGAAAGTAAAAGCCAACAAAAGCATACCACATACCAAGACCTTTGAACTTCACCACTTAAATATTCCAACAAGAAAATTTAAGCACCTGCTCTTTATAGAATGACAATCGATCAAATTATTGATGCGGTGTCGTTATGAAATTCTCAATGCATTCATTTGCATGCGCTGAATTATAATTAAATAGATTATTTGCATTTTTCCATTTTCTCACTCATTTGAGAACGCAAAGCACGTTACACGAAGGGTCGACGGTGTTCGATTGCCAAGTGTCGAGCACTCAGCCAAGCTCGGTTGACAGCGCTAAGCCAAGTGGCTGTCGTGTCACTCATTTACACCTCACAGTCGTATTCATATTGCTGGCTGCTTAAGAGCAGGAGTGGGAGAGCGTTTCCATTATGAAAAAGTCGCGTCATAACGGTGCTGTGTGGGTGGGTTTGTGCAATAATTTATGCATGCCTTGAGTATTGAGTACAAATTTAGAATTGTCAATCACTTTGCGTCGAAGTGAATTCATAAGTGTAAAAGTTGAAAGAAATGGAAAATAAAACAAAACCACGGAGCAAAATAGAATAACAAGCAGTCAGCTGAACGTCGAAAGCAGTGGTAAAGGAGGGTGGGAAAATACATTTAATCATTGTTTAGTATACGCTTGTCTTTCTGAAGTCCATAAAGTGTATTCGGCGATTTTTACGATAAGTAAAATTATTCCATAAAGAAGTTTCATTAAACAAATAACAGTCAGAGGTCTAACTGTCATCGTTGAGATATCGGAATGATCAGTGAAAACCATTTTGAAAGATCACTTGGGCCTAATAAAAGTGAAAGCGAAAAATGAAAAGTAAAACGATTGGTTCCAAAATCACTACTGACCGCCGGGGTGTCATGAAACGTATTACTAGTGGCGATGAGGCTTGGATCTATGCTTATGACCCGGAAACAGACGATCAATCGGCCGAATATCGTGGCAAAGGTGAGCCTAGGGCGAAAAAATCACAATAAAGCAGGTAAAAAATCAAGGTTATGTCGACAGTTTTCTTCGATTATCAGAGCGTGGTGCACTGCAAGTTCTTTCTGACCGGGAAACTGTCTGTAAAGAATACCATTTGTGTGTTATGCGAAGAAGGCCAAAATTGTGGCCTTTCCAGAAGGTTTTACCGTTGCCTTCGACATTAATCTATCACAAATAGAATAATGAGGTACTCCTGGCTAAAGAAACCCTTCAAAAAGCGACATGTTTTCATCTCACTGTAATATGTTTCTGAGCTTAAACATCATGGAGTTCAACTACTCGCCAGAGAAACATAGAAGTGCAGGTGATTTTTGTTTGGATCCCCAGTTTTCTTGCTACCGTCTGCATTATATATTTCATATACATTTTTGCCGGCAAGTTGGAGAAGTGGACTCTATTAAGACACCATTGAAGTTAGCTTTGTACTTTTTTCATTACTTTTTTCATTCGAATTCTGTTTCCCTCCAACAATTTGCTACGGTTCACACACATATTTACTCATAACATTATGGCACTATCCATTACAACACATCAATCACGAAACGTTAACCGCACCGAATGATAGACTTACTTCATTAGCAAGTAACAAGCACTTGAAGCTAACACGCGCTCTATCTGCACTCACATCTGCGACGTCCGTTCGCTCTATTGAATACTCGTATCTTCATTGCGTTCATCTACTTACACGCATTCTCATTCGCATCCGCATCCGGCGTGTGTAACCGACCGAAATGTCAAAGGCGTGCGACCTTTGCTGCAAGCATGTGAATTATTGATTTCATTGCCCTTTTGTTGTGGTTCCCAGTCTTCAGCGCTGTTGCTGTTGTTATTGTGTTATGTTAGTTGGCATTGTCAGTGCCGTTGACGAGTCAAATTGAAAACGCACGAATTAATGAGTTCAACAATTCACGAAACAGACAACACAACCGACACAACACACAAGCAGCCCTTCAAATGCCGCCGGCTAAGATCGCTACATTACACTTCGCTTCGCCGCTGCTGCGCGTCGCCGACATCCTGTGCGCCGTTGCAAAGGAAGCCACTGATTAAGAGCAGCAACGCGGCAACGGATGCATAGCTAAGCCAACAGCTCATAACAGCCGAAAAGCAGCCACCGATCTGCCGCCACCAGCCGCCAGCCAGCCACAATTGACAAAATCTATTGAATTGGTTGAGCCGCGGAGGCTGGCCCACTCGAGCTATTGGAAGAAAGCAATACACAGGCTGTCGCATACACACACATACACACACACCCTTGCGGCGCTGCATTAATTCGTAGTTACCATAAATACATATATATCTGCCTAGGGTCTCTGACTGCAGTGTGTGTGTGAGAATGCGCGTCCGTCTTCACTTTGCGGCTTCTGAGGATGCTGCGACTTGCGGCGTGCGTTAGCATATGTACATATGTGCGACTTCCTCTGCTGACTCGCTTGAAACGCCGCTTCAGTGTCTCGGCTCCTTCTGTTGCCTGGCATATGCGTTCGCTCATTCAATCGCTCGTTTATTCGTTCGTTCGGTACGTGTTGACAAACATTTCAAGCGTGGCTCAATACACACTCCACATCAAGTGCCTATTTGCCAAATCCACTACATGCATGCTCATGTTCATATGGAAGTGTGTGTGTGTGGTTAGAGTTTGAAGTGTGACTGTATGGGTGCTTTGTAGTGTTTCTGTGTCCATTAACATCCGCACTTATCCCTTTGTATCACGAAATTGTTGATTGATGTTTTCATGTGGAAGTGTAATTGAGTTTCTTTGCCAGTTCATGTCATCATTGCTGCGGGGGGTACAGCAGAGCGTTGAACCATACCACGCATATGCTCATATATGACAACAGGAATAATTGGGGGCGGTGGGGAAAATTGGTTTCCGGCTGGTGTGAAACTTCTAATTAATGGATTTACTCAACTGTGGTCGAATTCGCCGGTACATTTGTGGGAAATGTCTCAATTAATGTGGATGTATTTATGCAGGAGTTACGAAAGAAATTACCGCCTGTAAACTCCTTTGGAAGAGACAGGAGTATTCCCTAATTTAAGTATTACGCAGAAGAGTTTCTTCCGCTAAAGATGTCATCACAGCTGCTGGGAGTGTACGGCTCAATCGTTACAGATTGATTACCTAACGATTGCTTCGGCACCACACAGTGTTGCCAATGGTTTCAGGAATCTGTTGGTTATTGCTGCTGCCACCGAAGTGGATTTCAGGGAGGCTGCTACCATCAAGGAGTTCATCAAGGACCCCAGCAAGTTTGTTGCTGCGTCTTCTACTCCAGCTGCGTCTTCTACTCCAGCTGCTGGTGCTGGCGCTTCTGTCGAAAAGAAGGATGAAGCCAAAAAGGAGGAGTCGGAGTCCGAGATAGACTACGATGTGAGTTGATTGGTTTGTTTTCATGTTTTTATTCAGAGGTCTCTTAAGTGAAATAGCTTCTATATTGAATACCAACCATGCCAACCCTCAGAAATGAGATGTCTGCTGCTATAGACGCTTTGCTTAAACTCTCTCCCTAACTTGTATAATATTTGAGATATTGAGTTGGGGTAACGGAAAGGAGTCGATTTCGATGCTCACATAACCACTTGCTAGATTTTCTTAGAGTATAAATTAAAATGGCAATGAAATCTGCTTCTTCGATATCGGTCTTTGTTTACTTGAATCCCATGGACATAAACTATCACTTACTTGGAGATAAGTATTTGGATTCTAGCTGTGCATTAAAAGCTAGTCAAGGAATGTATGTCCTCACTAGAAATAGCATCAAGCTACTTCATCTTCAGACTCGTTTGATTGCCTAATCACGGCGGAATCGCTGCTGACTGCAAAGCATACGAGCCAGCCTGTGAGGGCACCATTGTGTCGCTCACTGTGAAATGGGACTTAGTTACATTTCCAGTTGGTATATTGGGTTCTAGCATTGGACCAATCATCCTCGTGTGTGTTGGTCGACAACCAGATCCGACTGCAATATCCTTTTAGCACAGTCATGTTGAACGCAGAAGATCTTCTGAACTACTTACCCTTAGCAAAGTTCGTCTTGCCACTGTAGTAGGGATTATTACTGAACATTGTCCTATAGACATTCATGCGGTAAGGCTTTAAATCTTGTCGGACGTTGTCAAAGTTGGTTGTAGGAGGGTAAGTTGGAAACATCCCAGCACTTTCTCCTCCATTCTCCAATCTTTGCAAGTCTGAGTATGTAAAATCTTAGCACTCTAACCTTTCAGTAGAAATAGCCTTTGGCTGTATAAACAAACTTATGATAGGCTCAAAGCGCTTTGTCGTTATGTAAGGGTCGTATGAGACAGAATTTAAGAGGTTTTTAGGTATCACAAAAGATTGTCATACTAAGATGTCCAAATTATATGCTCGTAGGATTGATCTCTTAAGTAACTCAATTTGCCTTTAATGTGGGTAGCACTAGATGTGTGAATATAAATTTCCTATGGAGAGATCCCCGTGAAGTTACAAAAGATCCCAACTAGCAGTATTAGCAAATAAATAGTTTTCTAAACAATATATTTGTTAGATTGGATTAATCAGGCGATAGGCATAGTGAGACAATATAAAAAAAGCGATTTTTGAAAAAAAAAATTTACTGGATCAAGGTTGAATTTTACCTAAAATATTGACCTTTTTTGTATGATCAAAATTAATTTTGATGGGAAAAATTGGAGGATTGTTTGTCTCCGAGTAATCACTCAAACGAATTTGGAAAATGTAGTTTTTAGAAAAGCGTGTTTAAAGATGAACTGATGGGCTACATTTTAGAAGGCTGTGACTCAAAAGTTATATCACATTTTAGCTTCTAAGTTTAAAGAAGTAACCTATCGAAGTATGGACTTTGTTTACTTTCAAAGGAGATGTGCTCTCAATGGCCATTACACAAACCTTCTACTCCACTGGTATGCACATAGCTGACCTTATCTTATTACCAAAGCAACGAATATTGGTCTCCAACTATCTGATTACACAATTACACAATAAACTCATTGGCGTAACTTGTCTTGACAAAAAATAGCTTAACGGTGATAAATGACATGACTTCACCTAAACTAACGTAACATCACTTTTCATTAATTTAATGGCAAAATAAAAACGGTATAATAGTAACCACCATTACACTGGCCTACACTCCTAGGATTTTATACCTGATTTTGGATGTATTTTGTGAGTTGATACGAGAAAACAAGTCACATTTTCCATATCCGCTCTTGTTCATAAGAAAGAAGAAAAAAAACATCTAGTAGCGGGAATATGGTTCATCCTACCTACTATACCGCCTACTGATGCGCACAGAGCTGCACCAAACCAAACAATTTTTTTTGTAGGTCAGTGTTATTAAAACAAAATTTGAATTTTGGTTATAAAATGGTTATATATTGGCAATATCTGACAGCGGAAGCTAAAAACAATAAAAAAGCCAATTTCGATTTTTTTTGATGATACCTTTTTTTGCATTTTAGGTAACGATATGTACTTACTACATTTTTGTAATTTCATATAATAACTGTAAATAACTCAAGTATATCAAATTTATTTTTATTATTTTTTTAATACTCTTCCAGATCCTTATGTGGTTGCATGGAAGCGTGGCATCGCCATACTCACCGCCGGCAATGTGAAGGTAACACCGGATCCACGTGTGTCGCGCGCCGAGCGATTCAACTTGCAGATACGTGACGCAGTGCCACAGGATGCCGGCGACTACATCTGCCAGATCGCCACAATGGAGCCGCGCGAAATTACGCACACAGTCGAGATCTTGGGTAAGCGCTCGAAATAAGCAAACAAGTATTCTAAACAGTATAACTGTAAATATAAATCAATTGTTATGCAATAATGGCTTAGTAGAGCGGAACAAGGTAGTGCAGCTCAACAACTGGTCCCACACACACACACAATATTTTGCGTCTAATTAGAGACGACCAATGTCGAGAGTCATTTGCATACACGCACATATACATATACTACATACTAGTATATACATATATCAACATGGATTCTATTGCTGCGTTTAAAGTTTTTGTTTTCCCATTTGTTTTTATTGTTTTTGTGCATGGAAAAGCGTTGCGTGTGCGCTCGATTCGGCATTCATTTGCCAGTTAGTTAATTTTATGTATGTGTGCATATGTTTGGCTGTGTGTGCGTTGCAGCATGCTCACTATCTGCCGCGGCAAGTGAATGAGTGCCGCCGGAAGTGTGTCAACAAGTTCCGCTACATCGCTGCCTCGGCGCAGTCGCGTAACGCCATTTGGTTGTTAGAAGTGCACACACGCGCTCACACATACACACACACAGCCAAACAAATATGATAATCAATTTTTCGAAAACGAATTTTCACATGAATGCATACCGTTATGCCGCCGCGCATATTTGCTCTTCCAGAAGACTGCGTCATATTGATGGAACTCGCGCGCACAAATGCAGCGCAACAAGCATTCAATGCTGGATTTTCGTGCGATCAACTGATGCAATTGTGTCAAGGATAATGAACTTGGCAGGCATCCATGTGCGTGTGTGTGTGCGCGTGCGTGTTTCAGCGTTGCAATTATTTGTTAGAATTTTGCATATTTTTGAGTTAACGGTGTGTGGAAAATTGTTTGCATTTTTAATGCAGCGCAACAACAACAAGCGGAATTTAGTATTTGGTTTTGTTGTTGTTATTTGTGGTGAGTTTATTAAAAGTGTGATTTAATGAACACAGCGTTGCTCGCGCAATATCTCATGGTGGCTTGTCAAAGCGTTTCTTTTTCGCTGACACTTTTGATATTTTTGTTCTCGTCACAATTATTTTCACATGCCGTTCGTTATTGGCTCTGAGTTAGTGGAATATTTTGAAAATTTTCGATAACAATATTATATAAGCAATTATAAGTCAAAAAATACGAGATTGATTGATTATGAGTGTTAAAAGTTCTTTTTAATGATTTTTTAGGTATATATGGTGAGCCAAGAACTTGAAATGTTTTTGTTTACTTAGTTATTCTGAAAAGAAGTCATACAGGCGAGCCATTGGTAAAATAAGCGGATTTTCAACATAGATACATACTTCTTTGTCTCTATGAAACCATAATTAAGCCTATAATGAATGATCCGTTCCAAAAATAAAGTTCGAAAAACAAGTAGAATATTATTAAAGTCCACAAAAGTTCACTATATAGCTATATAGCTATATACACCTACAAACACAAACATGCTAGTATTTTTCCAATTTCCTTCATATTAATAAAGCATTGACCCACCGATTAAGCGTAATCTAGTCATCTGCAGATTGACTCCGTTCGCACTTTCCTGCTCATTCTTATGCTAATCGATTCAGCTTACTAAGACACACCAGCACTGGTTTCACCTAGTGCCCTCCAAAGGCTATCCGCAGTCTCGCTGGCCAACACTATTTGGTGTAATTACAAGTACATATGTATTCGCGTTCTTTGACCATGTCCGGCAAGTAGGCAGTCGTCGGTTGGCGCCTTCATTTAAATGCCACTTGGGAGTAGTTGTGGGCAAGGAAATGAGCTTTTTTTTTATTTCAACGACGAAAGCGAAAATTATGCCAGCCATCTATAATTAATATATGCGCAATAAATTTCGAGCGATGGGTTATTATTTGTGGACATATACATATATATGTATATAACTGAAATTGTATATTAATATTATGCAAAAATGGTACAGACCTAGAGAGAAAAGAAGAGAGAAAAGACAAATTGCAGTAAATGATTTTTGTTCAAAACGTAACAGCTATTGCGAATGTTTCGAAAATACAGTGACTTTGAAAATTCAAGTACAAAAAAGAAGATTTTGCATCTGAAGCTGTAGAAAAGATATGTCTTATTATAAAATGGTTGACTTTCATGTATTTGGACTACATGAAGAGTCCTGCATACATTAAGTCACCTCAATAATTAAACCGGAGAGTTCTTTTAAATTAGGGATAAGTTCGAACAACCAATCTTTTCGAAATCGCTTCTACAGAAACACAAGAATTTTGTCTCAGACGGCAATTAAACCAATTTATACCCAGTAGTACCAACGACAGATAGTAAAACACACTTTCTGACGAAAATTGCGCACTAACTTATGATATAGAACTGTAAATTGGCAAAGGGGATCGCGGTACCAAAGGGCACTTATGGGCACAATTTAATAAAAGTGGGCATAGTCCCGCCCTCTTGCCGAACTTCTTATAATATGTAACTATTTCGACGTTCGACAGTCTGAAAATGGATGAAATCGGATGATAACCCCGCCCACTCCCCATATAACGGTAGCGTTAAAAACTACTAAAAGCGCTATAAATCAATAACTAAACACTGTCTGTGGCGTGTATCTTCTAGGCCCGTGACGATGTGCCAGGTCTTTATTGGAACCGATGTAAAAAGTGGACTATTGGCGTAACCAACCATGCCCACTTACCATATAACACAATTTTAAGTACTAGTGGTATTTTGCACTGTTTTTTTTTTGTTCGAATGCAGCTGTTTCTCGGAGTTTTCGTCCTTCAAGCGTTCCAAAAACGCTATGTAATAGGCGCTGTTGATGGTCCTTCCTTTTTTAAGTAGTCAAATACAGACGTCACAACCTTCGCAGCTGACTGTTGCGTTTTTCCACGCCTTAGAGTGGCTTCATCGTTTGTAGTCCACTTGGTTAACTGTCGATTGCACTTCGGAGTGAAATGATGAAGCTATGATTCATCCATTGTCAAATATAATTCAAAACTTCGGCGCTACACTTGAACATCTCCAAACACTGCTCCGAATCATCAACTCTTCGTTGCTTTTGACCAAAAGTGAGTGATATGATATAAACGTTCAATTGATATTTTTAGAGTACTAACTTGTTTAATGTTTTCATCGGCAGCAACCTCTTTTGGGTGTCCCCTGTGTTACCCGCCTTCGGTGCTCATTTCACTAAGTGTAAACTTAGAATACCAATCCTTGATTGTTGATTTTCATGGGACACTGACCAGAAACTCGCCATCAAGCCAAGTTTCTGCTTAAACTGGATTTTTTCCCTTCAAAATGCAGTACTTTATCAACAGACGAAATTCCTTTTGATCTATTTTTTGTAAACTAACAAAAGTTGCTTCACCCAAAATGATATAATTCACAAAATAATAATTGGGGAGCTGTCAAATTGATACTCGAGGATTTTGAAGGTTAGGACTCACTAAAAATCATGCAGAATTAATGCTAGTGGCGCCATCTATCTGTCAGACATGTGAGAATTATATTGGCTTTTCACTCTGTACTCAAGCAATTCCTACAGGGGCCTCGTAACCACATCGATCATTACATTGGCGCACATTTCTTATGCAAATGAGCAGCGCAGATGCGTATGTGTGAATAGACTGGCCAGTAAGCCGCATAATAAACAGTCAAATGTGGCAAATCGGTGGGGAATTACGACACTCCACGTGGCCGCCGGGCGCCACAAAGACAAAGGGATACTTGCCACCACTTATGACCATAAAAAGAATGAAACAGGCAACGGCGCATAAAAGTCAATGCAGCAATATTTGAAGTTCAGCATTTATGTGCTTAAATGCGTTACCAGCTTCAATGTATATTTGCGCGTGTGTGTGTTTTAGTGATGCCGCCAGCATAAATTGCGAAATCAATAAATTACACACACACACATGGCAACACATGTGTGCTACAGATGGTCGCTAAGCAGCGCGGTGGAGTGGCTTTGTATACCCAGAGCCTTAAACCCCAATCAAAGAGGATCACGCTTCTTAAAATACGCTTCCACTCTGCTCATTTGCCTGCTTCGCTTTGCGTCTCACTTTGCCGTTTTATCTCGACATCAGACATTTTTGCTTATTTTCGAGTTTGACTGGGATTTTACAGTTAAAGTGAAGAGGAGAAAAGGTAAATATATACCTACATGCATACGAGTATATATACAGCTGTAAATATGTTGCTGTATATATGTGTACGTGTCTCTGTGTGCGTGTGTGTGCTTAGAGCCGTCGTCGGCAGCATCTTTGTTGTAAAACTTCTAATCAGAATTGATGAATAATTTGCATATATTTCCCGAAGGCATTTTCCCTTTTATTATTTTCATCCTTCCCGGTGCACTCACACGCACACACACTCTCACAAACTCACAATTTTCTTAAGAACTCTTCATTCCCATTCTTTTATTCCTGAATCTCGAATATATTGTGTGTATGTGTGTTCAGTGCCTCCACCAGGGATTCCATTGCTTTTGCTGACTGCTGCTGCTCGAGTACATTTAGTTGCCTTCGAGTGGAGCTCGGAGAGAAGAGTGCTGCATGGAGATTCTGGCGGATACGCCAAAGGAAGGCGAAAATCTCAAATCTCTAAAGTACGGCATGCTTATCAGCAAGGAATAAAAGAAACTGCACAAAATGCCAGCAGCAAACACCAATACAAGAACAACAGCAATAAGCGTTTGCAACAACAACACTAAAAGTGCCTGCTTGCAGATAGTGAGCGCTCAGCGCTTTGCTCCAAAACTCGTTGCATTAAAGTGTTTTGGCAATTGTTGTTGTTGTTGTTGTCGTTGTTACATGCTTATCCTCAGCTTCCGCTTACTCAAGCCACGCGCTCAGCTCAACTTCTTAGCTTAGGCGAAATTCTTTGCCCGCAGCTGTGCAACGGCGCCGGCATAAACCCTCAGCTCTCAGGCGCTGCACTGGCTCTCGCTGGAAAATTGAATTTAATGCGTTTGCCACGCGCAAAATTACAATAGCGGCAAGTATACATTGCAATTGCCTTTGCGTAGCTGCTGCGAGCGTTTGCTGTTGCATGCAAATGACTTCTGCTCGCTGTGCGCTTTAAGCAAAAGTCGGCGCATGAATTTATCAGCAGCTTTTCGCTATTCAAATCTCCACGATTGCACTATATTCCACTGCATCTGTGCTGCCTTCTGCTGCGCTTGGCGTTAAAGTAGTGAATTGAAGTGCGAAAATATTTTAATTGCCAGATACTTTTAACACCCGGCATCTTATTAACTGTAATTGTGAAATAGACGGGTTTCTTCCCTAGTTCTTTGGATAAGCAAGATAATATATAATATACGGGTGTACTATAAATGTGGACATATTAGGGTTATCCTGAACCAAATGTAGTTAAAGGATTTATGCGTTTTCGTTTGTCTCTAATGCCAGTTTAAAGATACTAAGGCCACTACTGAAGTCAGTCAAGGTTTCTTTCTAATATTTAAGAATTAGTGAAGCAGACTTATAATCTACGAAACTTCTTTCTTAACTTCTTCTCATTAGAGTTTTATTTTCTAAATTAGTCAAGGCTAGGTTTCTATTAGATGATATTGGTTTCTACCGGTTACTTCTCTCATTTCGCTACCCAAAACGCCGCCAGAGATTAAGCGGCAGTAACATTTACAAGAAATTATATAACATATGCTTTATATCCTTACAAAATAAAGAAGAAAACACGTCAACTTTGATTGCACAGAAAGATACCCTTAGAAAATTCAAAATATTCCTTTTAAGAACTTTGATCGTTTTTATAGCAGTATAGGCCATGGTAATCCGATCTGGCCATTGCTTTAGGCAATAATCAGTCTTTCAATTTGTATGGCAGCTATTTGCTATGTATAGTCAAATGAATGAGAATCTGTCTACGAAGTTTTCCTAAAATTATTCCTTCTGAGATGAAGTAAGCTGATCAACTATTTCTAGGAAAATTCCTATGTTCACTTGACTTTTTAAAGAATAAGCTTGGTTTTCTGTAGTGCTAGAACAGACATTCAGAATCAGAAGGTATTATTACCTTCTACTTCCAAACAGGATGGTTAGGTTAGGTAAATAGGCTGATTACCCGTGAAGCAACGAATAAGCCCAATTGGAATGCTATTGGCGCTTGTTCGTTGTGATGCCCAAAACTTCTAGATATAATCACATATCCACAAAACTTCTAGAGATTACGATACATTTATTAAGATGGCCAATATATATTTCAGCCAATTCACCGCATTCGTAGAAAGTACATATGTAGTAACTATCTGGCGAAAGCTAAACAGTTAAGTAGAACGTGTCGTGTGTAGATGTTTTGACATCATCTTCCTCTCTGCAACTATGACAAGTAGCGTGCTTCAAAATAAGCTGAGAGATAAATGTTCAATGGACATGTTATATTTCATTCTGAGCCAGCAGGCTTTCGCAACCCCACAACTGTTGACTGGCGACCAACGCTTGCTGAGCTCGTATGAAAGTTTTGGCGCTTTTTTGAGAAGTTCACCGGCTTTACAACTTCCGACATCACTTCGCTTTCACTGTTAGCGAGCTCAAGACTTCTGTAGTAGCTTTTCTATCGGAGTAGATGCATATTTCCCCAAAAATTCGCACTTTGGAGAAATTCATCTTGATGGCTGCCAGTTCTGATTCACAGGCACCACAGTGGTCTAGTGGTCTTAAGAATACTCCCCTTAAAACCTTAATCTATCAGTAAAAAAGTTTACTGCGCTTCTTCTCCAGCGACTGCACGCCACCCACAGCACAATCAGAATAAATTCTAAAGCAAAAATTTAGTAAATTTGTAACTAACGGCATAATTTCTCATACGATTTACTTGTATTAGACTTTTGAGCTGCATCTTAATAACAGCATCCTCAGCATCTTAAAAAGGGAAAGAAGAACAGCAAAACTATTGAGCGATACATGGAGAGAAATACCCGCTCATTAAGAAAGCACGAGTAATACAATCTATAACTGTCTCAATACCGAAAATATGTCAAAAGGTACTACAGCTTACAGGTCTAATATGTACTAGGCAATATTTTTTAAACAAATGGAAACACACATGAGTTCTACAACATAATGCTCATTTAATGGAGTGACAAACACTGACTGACTGTCCAACTCACATGCACATCAATGTACGAAGAGTTTCATGGAGAGAGACAGAGAGGCACACATAAAAGTAGCTTGGGAGCGAAAAACCACATCCGAATTCGTGTTTATTGAAAACTTCGTCACACGGACGCCAAGCTCGGATGGTTCTGTCGGAATGACTCCACATGTGCTGAGCGCGTGGGCATGTGTGTTTGTGTGCGCGATGTAATGACCATGAATGTAATGGCTATTGAACTTTTTCACAACTACTAAGCAACATAATAATCATATTTTTTGTCAAACTTGGACCATAGCATAAACAACAACACATATACATACATGTGGGAGCATGGCAACAAAAACACGCAAAACAAGCACTGAAAACAAAAGAGTGAACAACAGAAAGAAAACTACAGAAGAATATCAAATGTTTTTCAACTTTTTATGGACGCGCCTGCGAGAGAGGGCAGCTGAATCGCCATAATGCCAAAAATCGCTAACACACACATACACACAAGCGTACACACTGACGGAAGCGGGCAGTTAGATTCGGTAGCTCCACTAGGGCGCTGAGCGCCGCACGAGTATGAATTTCATTGCGAAAGTCTTGCTCATTTCCTCCTTAGCTCTTCATTCGCCGTGCTATTTCTGCTTTGTGCTGCCGGACTTTTTATGAGGAGCGTAAATTACTTTCAGTTTGTGCACTGATGATGAAAAAATAATGTCGGCGAGCAACAAAAGTTTTTGCGCTGTAGGAATTTTTCGGCAACAATGGGGACACAATCACAATCACAAAAACCAAACAGCAACTCAGAGATGAGTACTGTAAACAAAAGTAGCGAAAAGATAAAATTATTGTTTAATGATGGCCAAAGATGTGACTGCTGGCGGCGGCAGCGCTGGACGAGCGGCGAATCGAACGACCGGACACCGAGCAAACAAAGTTCGGTTAATGTGGAAATATGCGCATGTATGTGTGTGTGAGTGTGGCACACGGCTCGGTGACGCTGAAAATGATGGGGCAGCGAACTGAACCATAGCGTCGAAAAGGGAATCGGGCAAATAAAAATAATGGGAAAATGCGGGAAACGCCGAAAATCGTTGTTAAACATTTAAGTAGCAATATTCCGTCGCACATTTAATTACTTAAAGCGCTACTTGTGTATTCAGTGGAAATTGGAGGGGGAGGAGGGCGCATTTTTTATTGATACACCGACTAGGGCAATGAAGTTGTTACTTTGTTTGCGGTAGTTTTTCTTAATTATGCCGAGCAGAGTTGCCAACACTTAGATAAGTATATTGTTGTTGTTGTTCTAAAATAGCATTACAACAACAATGAGTGAAACTTAAAGTCTTAAGATCCCTCCACTGCGTAAAAATATTGTTACTGTTGCTGTTATTTTTTCCTCAAACCGTCCTAAGTGAGTTTTTCGATAATTCAGATCCATCTTTCTACTTCTCTTTCTTATATAGGGGCATAGACCCCGCTTACGCGCTCGAGATAAAAAGAGCGCGGCAGTCGTGCCTTCTTTTCACAATTTCGTGGCAATTCGAGAAACCAAGTCAAGCCAGGTCTTTCTCCACCTGATCTCTCCGACAGAGTAGAGGTCTTCTTTTTCCTCTGCTTCCCCCGGGCAGTTACTGGTGGGTAGAGATGGTGTGTGTCGCGGATCTTTCTTAAGATTTGGCGCATGGTGCATGCCAGGTCAGATCCACAGATCTTCAGCGAATATAGATATGCATCTCTTCTAATTTCGAAGATCTAATTGAAACTCCTAGAATCCTATCACCTACAACAACAATTTAAGTATTTTCTGTAAATTTAACGCCAGTTTTGCCCGAAGTATGGTCTGAGGCCAGCATAACCTATGTTGTTATTGTACAGAGTTAGGTGGCCAAATATCTATATCAGCTGCGACAGAAAAGAAGTTCGACCATCGCTGGAGGAAATCTTAGCCCGAAGTATCCCAACTTTCTTTAAATTAAACGTTATGGAAGGCACGGAAAAATAATACGTTTCGAAAGCAGCCGATTTGTTCCCAAATTAAAGCTCGAAAAGTATTCCTTATTTAACCTAACTTTACTCCAAACCACTTGCAAGAGTCCATCAGAATCCCAGTGACTGCAACAAGCGCAAGACGAATGTCTGGCAAACACTTATGAATTTCTTAATAAAACAACACAAACAACAACAACAAAACAAATTTTATTAGCATAATAGCACAGCAAAAGCAAAAAAGCAGCAAACCAACAACCAATCAAACTATGCCAGCAGCATGCGATAGACACAGACAGCAACGAAAATATTCGCATGAAATATGCAGTCGGTCGGGCGACGTCTGTGGCAAGTTTGGCAACGCGTATAGTTGTGCGGTTGGCCTTTGTCAATAATAAAATGCATTCATTTTCGAAAAGTTTATTCGTCTCAATCGACTTTATGAATATTTACTGCAGAAAAAATTGCGTCGCTGACGGCCCGAGTGGCAGGCGACAGTTGGTTGTTAGAAGTAGCAAACTAATGCGGTCGGTCACCAGCAAGTCGCCACCCCCACTAACCGTAAGCTGCTGCACGGTCTGGTCATGTCGTTAGCAAGAGACACAATTTGGGAAAAACAACAAAAGTTCAAAAGTAAAAAGTCCAATTGATCAAATTTAATGGTTTACTGCTTTGATGACTGCTGCGAAAATCACTCAAGCACTTAGCGAGTCAGTGTGGCAGCTTCCCGGACCACAAGCTGAAACTTCATCGAGAATTTGTGTGCGACAACGACAATGCAATAACAACAGCAACACAAACAATACATTTTGTACGGCGCACATTACAAGCAATTTTAGTTGGAAAGTTCTTTCGAATATTTCTTATTGATATTTGGCGCAGCTTTTGTTATCAAATTTTTTCGCTTTTCTTCAAAGAGCAGAAGTTTTTAATGTTTTTTGAAAATTTCGAAAAAGCATTTAATAATTATTTTAAGCAAAGTCGGTGGTTATAAGATGGTTTTGATAACATTTAATGTTTAATTAAATAACCGCGAAAAATAGATTTCGTTTGATGTATTTTGCTTTAATAACGAATGCTTTTCTGATAACTCTGTGGACATTCTTGTATTTGAACGCTTATTAATAAAATCATATACAACAGCATTACTCAAAGTATTGCGAATCTTAAGCTCTACCTTTTTTCCAGCTCTCTAGCAAGTCACGGATTCTGCATCAAGAGTTTAATTATTTAAGTCAATTTTTGATACCCTGTCTTAATGTGAACCGTATTCCAGGGAAGGTCTTCTACATCGACTGAAACAAATGGTAGTCAGAAGTGGCAAGATCTGGACTATGAGGCGAGTGAGACTCATTTCCCTGCCGCAAATTTTCAAATAGTTTTTAAAATTTCTTACAACACGAGGCTGAGCGTGGTCATGATGAAAAGTTATTGTATCGTGTCTAGTCGTGAGCTTCTAAGGTCATAGCAGAGCACGTTTTTAGGATCCCACTAAATACATATCACTGCCTAGGCTTCAAGAATATTCGGCTTTGCCGTGGATTTTGCTGGCTAGGCAGATTGCATATATCTTGTTTTGCCTATAAGGTTGTTCTAATAGATCCCGCGACTTCTTTCTGTAGGTTCAAGCAGCATTTTTAATATTCACAATCGTCTTTCAAGGTCTCATAGCTTATATCCATTTGGCTCTTTATGTCCTTGCATTGGACTGTATTAATCTGCTTTTAAACGATTTGAAATGCCTTCTTATGTAATTCCAAAAGATTTGGACATTCAGGACGTTATTTGCTTTCCAAACCAAAATCACCACCTGATTATTTATATATTTTTGCTAAGATACATGTGCTTGGTTTTAAGATAAAGTGGTTGTGGTATTCAAACTCAAGGTTGTTTTGATATTTATTACTATTATAAGGATTACGTTCCATAACTCGTGCGCGTTAAATTTGAGACTCGCATCATATCTTTATTGCGCTATTGTTGAGGATATTATGCACTCCTTTCAAATTACGATTGAATTTTTTCTCAATACTGTAGTTATTCTACTTTTTTTTTATGTTACACAATCTGTTTGGTCTGTTATGAATGTCTGTTCATCGTTCGTTCATCAGCTCACCAAGTAGCCATGATATTGTAAATGCCTTGCCGGTTCCATATGAAGTGCCCAGAAAACACCGCCTTGTTCACTAACAATAATCATATAATCCACATACAAATGTGTATATGTATGTAAACAAAAATTACTGTACCCAGGCAGTAGCTATGTGATGATATTTTGTTTTTTGAAGCAAAAAAGTATTCAAATGATTCCTACATGAATATTAAACGCATGCTAATGATTTGAAATATAATTATTTTATATATGAAATGTTTTGACTTTCAATATAAAACGATAAAAAAAGTACCCGATGACCGTCGCTTAGTTCTAGGCTACCTCCTGAGCAATTTTCAACCAAATCGGTTAAGCCATTTTTGAGTTATAATATATATATTGCAAAATTGACAGGGATTTTACAAACAAGTCCTTCTTTAGGACCTTCTAAAGGTCTAAGGAATAGCTGCACAAATTTTTTTCGTTTTTCCGTGCAGTGATTCTGACATTATACGGGCACAAAACGAAATAGCATCTCAATTTTGTATGTATGTGCCGACAAAACCGCCAGAAGCTCTAAACTCTACTGCCGGTACATTGTTTGTATATAATGATTCCTATTTGTCTCACAGTGCGTATACGTAACTTACAATTTTTATTGAGTTCTACGACAATTTCTATGTAATATTTAGTTCCCCTTATTTTATAGACGGGCAAGCTTACATTATTACTTGTAATTGGAAACTTATTGAAAAAAGGTTATGTTAAGATAATCAGGTAGGCCAATGAGCCACGCATAGACCAGTTTTGGTCCTTTGCCATGCCAGATGGAGTTCAGTTACTAGGTCCATGATGAGTTGTAATCCTATAGGATGCTTGCGCTTGACCCAAATTTTAACATACTCTGTAACCTCACTATCAATACCTCCTCCAATGTATCATACCGTGAGAACCCGAGATGATTACAGCGTAGTCTTGAAATCCTCCATTGTTTCTCTGGTGCCTTGTTTTTATATTTCCTGCAGTCTTCTCGATCTGTCAGCCCCATCCTGCGGCGTGCGTCACCACCAGACAGTGACTAGTTAGTATTTAGATCATGTTGCTATCCTGTCTCTTCTATCGACTGCCCATAGAAACTTTATGTACTTCCGCTCTACCTTTTCATGACTTTTGCAATTTTGCACCCAGGTAGCTCGTTCCATCGAGTTTTAAGGAAAAGTAATGAGTTAGTTTCATTCGTAAGAAAGAAAGGTTAAAGCCTTTTACAGACAAATTTATTTTTATCAACCAAACTTAACATTTAAATTATGTATAGTTTTATTATTAAATTTCTTGTTATATATTTCTATTTCAAGATGCATGGACTAAGCGCAAAAAAGGTTCCAGCAAATATCGCTTAAATCTGATAAATATATATGTATTTATATTTATATACTTATTGGGGTTTCTTGATCTCTACGCAACCCAACAAACAACAAATATTTATAGCAATAAATAAAAAACTACATACATATATGCCAAGAGTTATCATGTAAAAGCAACAATAAAGAACAGTTGTATACATGTATATGTATGTATTTCTATTTCTTCTTCACTTTCAATTTATGACCTTTAAAAGTCAAAGTTAAGGAGTAACTTTTCGCATAATTCGGCTTATAAATTGAAGCGCACACACATCTACGGCAAGTGAGCATAAATCCTTCTTATATATACGGATCTTCACAGCTAGGAACTTCCGAACTCTTGTTTTTACTAGCGTTACATATGTAACTGGAAAATTCCTCAATTGTGCTTACAACATATTTGCGTAATTTTAATTACTGCCGTTATTTAACGTAAACCAGAGCCAACTGTCGCCTGCTAAGCTACACCACACCCAATCGTGCGCTAACAAATACCCCCGTTCGGCATGATGAACCAACTCTCGGCCTACAAATGACTTAACCGAATAGCTTGCACACGCTTCTCTCTCTCTCTCATGTTCACTCCTTTTCTGGCTCCGTTCCTGCATTGGTCTGTGCCATTTGCTTATTGCTGTTGTTAATTTATGTCAGAATATCCACAAAGTGTCAAGTGGACCATCATTACATCATGTTTATGTAGTTGCAAGTGTGTGCCGGCTGCTTGATTGTGGTGTAGTTAGTGCTCCTGCAAACACACGCACACATGTGTACGTTATTTTTAAGGCACGCACACACACATGCAAACACATATTTGTAAGTTTCTGATTTGGGCTCCTGCTTTTATGTTGGTGTTGCACTTTTTGTTGTTATTATTTTTGAGTTTTGCTGTTGTTGTGCCGGCCCGGTGTACATTTGCGGCAAATTAACTGTCCGGGCATGTTTTCTCATTCGTTCATTTAGCCACAGACCATAAATCACAGTCGAGTTGTTATCATTTGACGGCAACATATGTTGCAATAATTGCATGCCACGCCCTGTCGTTCCACTCACTAACCGCTCACTCAGTCAGCATGTCAATGTAGTTGTTGTATATACATATATACATATATATAAATTTATAAGTATATAGCGAATCATTCTGCAGCCAAAGTTGGAAATTGGCAACGCAAACTCTTGAATTGCCAGCCAGTTGCGAAAGTTTGGAAAGTTAAATTCTTCAAATATGCAAATTGGCGTCAACTTAAAACTTGAATGAGTTCAACTGCGTGCAGTGCTTTCCACCAAAAATTAAGAAACAAAATAAACGTCAATCTACTAATGAACGTAGACTGCAGACAACCTGTCTTAATAAGTGGTGGAATGCGCCGACACGCCTCTCATTACGCCCGTTCGCATTTATTGCGTGCCATGCACTGCTGTGTGACCTTGTGTTGCCACATTATTTAAAATGAGTTTCTTTCAAAAGATCAACATAGTGCTAACGGGGCCATGGAAGTATCAAGGTGTGTTCCGTAGACATATGTGTGCGGCGCTAATCAATAGTAACTATTTGAGATTGGCTTAGTTGGCGAAATGAGTAATAAATTTTTTCACTGAGTTCATGAAAACTTATTTTAGACTTATTCCGCAAATAACTGTTAATGTTTATACGTTTTATAAAGTTTAATCTGACCTTTTTTGAACTAATGCTGCATTCGTTTCATGCAAATTGAGCAAGAACTTATTTCACGGCAGCTAATTTTGCAGTTGTGACATATAAACTAATTTCCAATTTGTTTTATATAATATTCAGAAAAAGTCTGCGTACACGGTACCAACCAAAGCAACTCATTGAAAAAAGCCTTTTAAAGAATTTTTATGAAACTAAATTTATTTCGTTTCATTAAACGATATCAAAAATATAGTTTTATGGAAATAAAAGTGATTAATATACCAACAATAACATTTAAACAAAAAAACTTACAGACTACTAGAAAATCCATTAGAAAAAGTTTGCGTACAAGTTGGAGTTGCTCTAAAAATTTAATAGAAAGTTGGATCTCTCCTACGTTTTGAAACTTCCGAGAAGTGTTTTGGCATTAGATCAACATCTTTAAGGTTTCTCTCGAAGAGATTTTAGCCCATTCCTCCTGCAGTACATCCTTGAGCTTTTGATATAGTTGTGCGTTAGCGAGTTTTTCGTTCCAGTAATTCAAATCTGGCGATTGCAGTGGCGTTCGCAGCTGCTTGGGGACGTGTGGGGAAATAATAGTCACTTTCTATACCCAATTCTTCTGCGATTTGCTTCAAATTTCCTTTTTCTTTGGCCACAGTGGACTCTATAAATTCCATCCGGCCTACACCATTACCAGCCATGCACCCCATTTCATTGGTTCATCACCACCATGCTTCACAGTAGGCTGTAAGTTTTCCTAGTAACGTGCCCATTTTTCGCCAGACAATCTTGCGCCCCTTGATTCCAAAGACGCAAAACTTGCTCTCATCGGAAAAAACTCCCAGGCTTGCCATGTGAAAGTTTTCTTGCGTGCGACGTAACGATGATACAAGTTATTTTTTAACAAAAGAAAAGAGGATACAAGCATGTATGCAGAATTTTTCCGCCTAGTGTATGTCCTCATAAGCTTCTAGCTTCATTTGAACTTGTGGACATTATATATTCGTGCGTTTTCACAAAAGTTGGTGTAATTTAGTTATTTTTCTATAACTCCAATATTCTGAATATGTGTGCCTGAGAAAGTGTTTTTATGAGCAATCCTTTTTCACTACCACTTGGAGAAAACCTCTATTGAAAGTCATCACGATTTTGATCTAGCTTAGCGAACGTGCTCAAAGTGACAATTTAAAAGATCAGAGCTGCTTCGAGCTAAACTATTTCGAAACAAATTTGAAGATTTCCAGTTGAAATTTACATTCAAATTCAAATAAATGATTTTTACTTTGAAATATTGCGCTTCAGCCTGCCGCCATACGCTATATTAGCGAAAAATGCATTGAAAATTGTTTAAAAGCAATTTTCCACTCATTGCAATCAATTTTCGCGCTTCGAATATTTCTGGCATTTTCATGCACACATTTGCAACACATGTGGCATACATGTAGGCTTGTGTGTGGGTATTTTTGCGGCCGCTCATTATTGCTGAACAATGATGTATTTCACGCTACAGACCACATTTTCGGAAGTTACCACGCAAATGGTTGGTTTTGTTGTTGGGTTTCACTTATTAATGCCGTTGTTTATTTGCTGTTGCAAGTACATGCACACAAATTTGATTTAATGTTATTGACTTTTCACTTTACAAAATCAAATGGAAATTCATTTTAATTATGATTTTCATTTGCCGATGCGGTTTAATTCAGTTCGCCGCATTTTAGGTCTCGCTGTGGCCCTCTTTGTGGGATTGTTTGTATGGTAGTGGTGTTGTTGTTAGTACTTTTTGTATTTGTTGTTCACTTTTGTGTATAATTTAAGTAATTTTTAGTGCGAAGCTTAAATAATTTTGTTTTTATTGTTGCATTGTCATTAAAGCAAGCACTGAAAACTTTAAGAAAGTGTAGAAGCTTGATCTCAAGAGCGTCAAATTTCTGCAACTTGCATATTCTAAACTATATAAATTTCTTAATTTTAATGGTTTTTGAAAATTTTTTTGTGAGGCTTTGTATATCGTTTTTTCATAGCGCTTAATTAAGGCTGCCGTGGCGTATGAGTAACCCGATACAATCGGGGGGAAAAATTCAGAGTTTTTTAAAACTAAAAACTTTTTACTCAACGTCTTTTTCAACACAGAAAATAAATTTCTTAAACCATAACTGTTCGACTAATTCATTAATTTTCTTTGCATGGTTGCAACGCTCAACTCTCTTACAACTTTCCTTCTTCCAGTGCACCACAAGCAAGGCCTGTGCTGCCTTGCTCCATCAGCTTCATATAAACTTTTCTATTATCTCTAAGCCAATGCAAAATTTCCATAATTTCGTCTACTCACATAACAATGAAGTAAAATCTATTTATTTGCACTTTTTTCCTGTCATAAAACTTTGCCTTGTCTCGGCTGCGGCATGTTCGGCAATGTGGTCTACACTACTTTTCTTTCACTCTTCCTAACTAAACTACTTTGGTTCTTAGGGGAAAATCGTAGCTTAGAGGGGTTAGTTTCAGAATTTCAAGCAAACTAAAATCCCAAAACAAAGAAAAAGAGAGTGAAAAAGCAAATCCCACATACTAGGACCAGGCGAACTAAAGCAGCAGCGAAGCGCACAGATTGGCAGCGTCAAGCTGGCAGAGTGGCAGGAAGATGGTGTCATGTGTCTACGGCAAACTAAAACCTAATATAGAAAATTGAAAATATTTCGAAGAATTTATAAATTATCATGTCGTAAATGTTGGATAAGCGCTAATACAAATAAACGCGTATGATCCCTTAGAAGATTACGCCTGCAAGTGTGTGCGCTCATTTTGGGTGCTGGAGAAGGGATTGGCATGCACATGCAAAGCTGCGCAGCTGCCTGTCAGCCTGTCGGTATACTAAAAATTACATAAAATTTCTATATGCTTGTATGTAAGTATATACTTAAGCATATGCATAGACATACTGGGTTCTCTAATATATCTAAGTGTTATTTCGGCCGTTTTTAAAACGCCATGATCTGCAATTTTTCTTTCATTGTATTCAATAATGTACAGCATTTAATAATGGTGAGATATATACGAAAATAACGTTTAAAAATTATTCAGTTTTATTATCAAAGTTGTGACATTGCAACTTTTCTTGTGTTTTTGCCATTTTATGGTCGTAATAATCATCCACCAGTGCTCGCTATTCGTCGAACTGTTGAATATTTCGTCTGTGCATTTTCATTACCTAATATTCAAGTACCAATAAGAGAAAGAACAGCTGAAGTAATGAAAATATTGCTGCCATTTGGACAAGTGTTGCTGAAGACCGCACACTTTCGATTCCAAGGCTTTCCAAGGCTTTCCCAAGTTTCAGTATACTGACACTCTCCCGATTTTATTAAGAAGCCCAATTTGCATAGCTGTGCATTTTCTTTCTTACATAAATAAATACAGTTTTCCTAAGAAATATCCACAATATCACTGGTTAAAACAGTTTATCTTTGTTTTGTCACATGAAAACTTTTATCAAATTTTCAAGGTACTAAGGCTTCAAAACAATAATATGTGAATAAAAAAAATTAGCACATTTTCTTGTGACATTAGGGCATATATTTTCTTAAAAATTGCAAACATCAGCCACATTTGAAGAAATTTTTGCTTAATATTAAAAAAATACTTATGATTTTTGTGAATATTCGAAAGGTCTTTTATAAGTCTCCAGCAATAATCTGCTATTGTTTCTGCGCGCCATTTCCCTTGAAAGCGCTTTTTCATAAAATAAATGTTCTGATGTAATCTTCTCCTTGTACGTTACTCACTGGACACAAACTTGCCGCAAATAATTCTAATTGAGAATATAGCAAATTTATTTCTAAAGACGACATATTACACCCCAAAGCCTTATGTGACTTTATAATTTAATTAGTTAACCCTTTGAAATTTTTCGAATATGGTTTCATAGAAAATTTTGCACAACGTTCACAAAACATTTCTAGTTGAGTTTTTTCTGATCATTCAGTTCTTCTTCACAGCTCTTAAACTTTATGAGTTGCCGTATTTGTGGACCTACTTTAATTTGCTTCGCTGAAATTTCTCTTTCATACTTGTATATACAAATCCGCTGCCATCTCTAGGCGCAGACAGTTTGGCACTCTGTAGGTTAGGTCTGTTAGCCGAAGACAAATTTGGCTACTGGGGAGTATGTTTGGACTTGCTTGTTTGATTCAAACATAAATAATAATCACTTGCCTGAGCATTTGGTTGTGTTCAAATCATTGGTAAATCAAATGGCAGATGCCTGACAGAGAAATTATCTTGATTCTTATATTTAATATTCATTTAATTACGTACATAAAATTACGCTGAGATTTAGCAGCTAATTCGCCACACACATAACAAAAACACTTTCACTAGCATGTTAACGATGTAACAAATTTATATATTTTATTATGTGAGATAGTCGAATGCTATAGTTGTGCAGTCGTATATTGAATTTATTTAAGAAAGAGACAGTTATGAGGTCAGAAACAAATATGTAGAGTGAAGCTGATTGAAACAAAATAAATCTATTATATATGGTGTGTTAATTTGGGTATACCAGCTTAAACCAAAATCATAAAAAAGTTCATATGACAAAAACAATGTGTGCTATATTAAATTTCAGAGTATTTTCTTTACGCAAATATTATTTTATTTAAGGGGGTATACTGGTCTAGAAGCATGAATTTCAGGTAATTTTTAAAATGTCGTAAAAAGAGGCAATTAAAATTTTTACTATCCATTTTTTATTAGTTATTTGTTAATTTTAGAAGAGTGGAGAAAAAAATTAAAAACTAAAAAAAACAAAAATTATGAGCTGACGAAGTGAGGGGTCTCTAAAAATTTCCACGTGACCATACCCATGATTTCAACACTCCTAGTTATCTGAAACCAAAAAAAAAGATCATTAATCTAGAATAATGTCGCAATGGCCGGAATTACGGAAAAGTGGGAAAAGTTTTGTTTCACAAAATGGCGACTGCCTGAAAAAATTTTTTTTTGGATCACTTTTTCTGACTATTTCGAATTTTTTAAAAATAACAAAAATAAAAATTTGGGGATGGGGCTAGTTCCAACCATAGACAAGTTTATAAAGAAGACTCTATAAAAATTTCAAGTAAATCGGTCCAGTAGAACCTGAGAAATCGTGGGTATCGTTCCGAAAAAGTCAGTTTTGAGAAAAATGCGTTTAAAGTTTAGGAAACAATTCTAGTGAACGCGGACGCCACGTCACAAAATCGTCTGTATCTCTGAAAATAAGTCGAATTTTGAAAAATCTTTCCAAGGTCATATTTTGGAAAGTCTAAACTTTCAAGATATGCAAAAAAATCGATTTTTTCAAAATCCTAGACGGGGGTATTCTTGTACCCTTATATGTAAGCTAAAAATATCAAGATTTTTAATTCTTTACTTTTATTTTATTTATTGGATAAGTATATACATACTTCAAGTTTCAACACACTTCACTGCAGAAGGATTTTCATGAGTTCATATTACTATTTTTTTTTTCTTGAAATTTTATTTCAATACTTTAATTAAAACATTTTCAAAAAGAGCTAGTACTTTTAACTCACAATTAGCTGTGAAACCACGCCAATCTTATATGCAGTAATATATGCTAGTCTTTTAATTTTACGATTTATGGTATAAATTATAAAGACAATTTATATTAGCTTAGCCCTAAAGTAATTAAATATTAAACTAGCAAAATAATATCATAATTAAAAATAGGAAAATTCGCTCAAAATATATGTATCAAATAAGAACTAATTTCAAATAAGTCGCATATTTATGCCTAACAGTACAGATGCATACATAGTGCCATAGAAATAGTGTATTTCTATCTCTTTAAACCTCAAATAGGTCAAATATTTTTCTACTTGCCATTTACAAACCCCACAGATACCGTTATGCAAAAATGTTAGTAATTTACATGAAATTGCAGGAATTGTTAAACGGCTGTACTGGGCTTTACATTTCCCTTAAATCTTAATTTGAAAACAGTTGTAAAATAATTTTCCGCACAAACAAACAGCTGCACACATATACAAGCAACGCTGCTATCATGCGCAGCTATTTTCGTATGTATGTATATTTGTATATGTGTGCGTGCGTTGTGAATTTATGTGGGCCGGAAACAATATTGCCTTTAATGCAAACGACTTTTGCGGCAAAACCTTTAGTTGCGTTTAGAAATTCCCAAACATTGAATTAAATTGCTGTCTATGGGAGACCTGCTGACCATAATAATTTCAAATAGCAACAACACAAATAAAATGTAAATGCACACGCATTTGTATTTATCTGGACTGGGCTTGGAATGTGGCCAGTGTCATCGCCACACTCGACCGCCTCCCTTTCCAACTGATTTGCTTTACACATCGTAGGAAAATGCTGTTGCGTATACGCCATGACTTCCTGTTGCGTTGCCTTACGTTGCTCTATTTTTTGCCTCTTACTTGTATTTGCCTATTTTGCATATTTCTAATGTTCTTCTGTTGTTTTGCTTGTGTATTTTCATGCTCTGCCTTCGCACAGTGCCACCAAGGATCCATCACATTAGCACCGGCGGACATTTGCAAGTCAAAAAGGGCTCGTCGGTGCGTATTGAGTGCTCGGCCTCCGGTAATCCGACGCCGAACGTAACTTGGAGTCGTAAGAATAATATTTTGCCCAACGGTAAGATTTGAATAAGTTATAAAACATTTCAAATAAACACACTTTGCATAGTCATCTTCCTACCACCGCAGTTCCTGTCTGATATTTGCGCTTCCCTTTTGTGCTTCATAGTTCCTTTTTATTGTTTAAGTAAATATTTTGTGGACTTTTATTTTATTTCTTATAGTTTTTCAGTTTACTTTTTATATTTTTTATTTTATTTTTTTTCCATTTTATGAAGTGTCTTTTTTGTTACTTGAATTTTTGGCTTCCTGTGTACACACTTACGCACTTCCAACGGTGCATAGAGCTTGAATATCCTCACCACCGCCCTGTGCATCAGACACGCTGCTGCATTTATCAAAAAGCAAATAAATAACGCTGCATATAAATAAAAGTAAGAAATATGTGGCACAGAGCCTAAAAGCACACTTCGTCTGTCATATTTCTGTGGAAGGCGCACTGATGTCAGTTGATTTAATTAAAAGTGCCATTCAATTTTATTGACTCACATTCTCGCAGCTCAATTGGTGCATTGTTGTTGTTTGTTTTGTGCTCACTCTGCTCGCATGCATTTTACGCTCTACTTTTGGTTTCCTGTATTTTTTTTCTTTTTTGCTTATATTTACTTTATTCCATTTTTTTAATTCTTATTTATTTATTTTTTTTTTCTGTTTTAATTTCATTTTTTTACTTCAACAGCTTGCCATGCCACATTCTTCAATTCCAGCATCCTTCGTATATCGACCACTTCCTTTTTCGTGGTGCATTTCCTCCTACTCCACATCCTCTCATCATTCAATCACTCAGTTATTCCATCACGGCAGTAAATTTATTTTATTCACATGTCCCGTTTTTTATATTGCTTTTCCCGATTTGCTCCAACAGGCGAGGAGAAGCTGCACTCGCACATCCTGTCGATCGAGAACGTGGACCGGCACAAGGGCGGCGTCTACATTTGTACAGCCAACAACGGAGTCGGTCAACCGGCATCCAGTCAAGTCGTCCTGCATGTCCTATGTAAGTTGCGAAACCAAAGAGCAGAACAAAATCGCTTTCAATAAATATTGTACAATATAATGTAGTGAAGGAAAAATAGTACGAGAAAAAATCGAAACAGTGAGGTATGAGGTCGGCATGCGGTGAAATACTCGCCGTCGGACAAGCACAAATGAAAAGTTCTCCTATTTATTTATGCGCTCTCGTATGCAGAGGTTCGTTATGCGTTTACGCATACTTCTCGTCCAAGTGATAGTATGGAGGTCTGTGTAAATTCGTCTGTTTATAATTGTGTAAATACTTTGCTCCTTGGCAGCACTGGTTGAGAGTGAGTGCCGTCTGTTAAATTCGATTAGCGAATCGGACCGAAAGTATTGGATTCATTTCAGAAAACGTTGCTGCTTAGTATTTATATTTTTACTATTTATTAGGTTGAATTATTACTAGACATATATTGAAAAATAGTCAGAGTTGCAGTATGTCTTCAAGACTGTGTTCGGTTTCTGAAAAGTTTTAGAAAAGTTTTGTGGAAATTGAGATTGAAATGGTTATGGAGGTAATTGTGTATAAGGAAAGAGAGTGATATAGACAGTACTTGCGATTCAAATATATGTATAATAAGAAAAGGTCAAATATGCTAATTAATATTCTGATAGCGAAACAAACAATAAACAAAGAGAGGGAGAGAGATAAAATAAGACATTTAGATATGGTTATTGACATATATATGTAGTACATAGATTTAGATATGAAAGCATACGTATCAATAGATGGCTCTTAAAATTATAAAAAGGGAAGCAAGTGTGAGGAAAGATGAGAGAGAGAGAAAAAAGGGTGAACATGGAAACAAGAAAAGAGCTTGAAATGGAGGAAAAGATGGAAATTTATAGAACTGTTGATATTAATATTGAAGTTTGAGATTAAAATTAAGCTCTGTGTTGTGAGTAAGCTTGAGAGGGAGTTGGGAATAATTTTTATGGTTAATGGAGGTTATATGGAGAAGGGGTTGAGAAAAATGGTTATTCATGTGAATAAAGTATGTATAATTTGATGTTGTTGTAAAATAATAAATTATATGAGTTCGATAGTGAACTAGGGATAGAAAGTTTAGAGATAGATGTCCTTGAAGATATATTGAGATAGAGGTAAAAACCTTCTAGAGGTAGGGTTGAAAATAGAGAAATTACATATATGGTCAATAAGTATGAAAATAAATGAAAAATCCGACTCAGCTCAAAAATTGGTTGAAATTTAAGTTAAGGTTTGTGTTTAATGTACACGTGAGGCTCATAGATGAGGTTGAGGTTGAGGTTAGACTGAGATTGAAGGTGAAGTTGAGAGTTTAAGGTTAACGCTGAGATTGAGATTGAGATGGATCATGATATTGATATTGATATTGATATTGATATTGATATTGATATTGATATTGATATTGATATTGATATTGATATTGATATTGATATTGATATTGATATTGATATTGATATTGATATTGATATTGATATTGATATTGATATTGATATTGATATTGATATTGATATTGATATTGATATTGATATTGATATTGATATTGATATTGATATTGATATTGATATTGATATTGATATTGATATTGATATTGAAATTGATATTGATGTTGATATTAAGTTCGAATTTTAGAATAAGATTGAGTTTTTGATTGAGATTGATGTTGAGATTAAGATTGACATTGAATTTACGATTGCATTGAAGGTTGAAGCAAAAGAAAGCAGGAAAATCTATTTCCATCAAACACAAAACTAAATATTTAGTATTAAAAAGTTTTAAAATAAAGCAATGAAGGCTCATTTCATTTAAAGTACGATTACTAACAATATATTACTTTTAAACTATCTCTACTATCTGTAACTCTGTCAGAAGATACTTACAATCTTTATTCAATTTCAGATCCACCAGAAATATCCGTTGAACGTCCTATAGTCTTCTCCGGCGAAGGACACGAGGCAATGCTGGTCTGCATAGTCCATGGGGAAACACAACCTGAGGTATATTCCACTTAATATTATTAACATAGTTAAACCATAAAAATATTTGAATGCCAATTTGAAAGAGTGTTTTGTGTTAAAAAGAGAACACTAATAACTGAAACTCCCAAAACACTTAACACCAAATAGTCACCACAAAACCAAAAATATCATTTCTGATTGCATAGCAAAAATGAAATACGCGCCGCTACTTCATTACTGAGCGCGACCGTTAGTTGATGGAATTCGGTGTCATTACGCCCGACCACTTTGCGCATTTAAATGCTTGTTTGCTTATGCGATGTTTATGTTTGCCAGTTGTTTTTATTTTCTTCGCGATTGCATTTAAAAAAATTATATATACATAAATGCATATATGTATGTGTATGTGTGCTTGTATTTGTTTGGGTGTTGGCAACGCTGGAAATCATCATTTTGAAATTGGTATTTACGAGCGTGTCTGCGGTCAATGCACAGAAGTATGCAGCCGCGAGTCGCACAACTGTCATGAAAATGAATATGAGCGCTGCATTCAAGCTTACACAACAACAACGACACTAATACTACTGCATGCGCAAATGCAAGCAACGCGACATATACATATGCATCCTGCATTCGCGCGGTTACAGCGAAAGTGTGGAAAAATAATTGCGTTGGGCGGCAATGCCACAACCAAAAACAAGGACAAAATACAAAAGCAACAAAAAAAACAGAAAAATGTCAATTGACGAAATTATATGAGTGAAAGGCAACGCGCTCGCTGAAAACCGGCATTTCTATGGAAGTTATTATGCACACTAAATCCCCTGCTCAGCCAGCTGGGAAAGCTATGCGCGCCAACATGCGCCATTTTCACTTTATTAGCGCGTTTTTCTCTGAATCACTTTAGTCAGCAGCGTCGTGTATGTATGTGTGTGTGTGTGTTTGTATTCAATTTTGCAATTTTCATTTGCGCGCTGCTGTCATTACGCGCTAGCAAATGTTTTATTTTCGCTGGGTCACATTGGGCGGGGCAGCGCTTCTGTTGCTGCTCCGTTGCAGAAAACAACATTTCCGCATGCAATTTGTGCATTTGCCTTCACTCGACTATTCATTGCATTGCATTGACTCATTCGTTTTTGCTCCGCGCCATCATGTCCACCTTGCATAACGCTCGTGTTTATTTATGTTAATGATACACAGGATACAATGTGATAGTCCATGCCCGAGAGGTTGAGTTTCTGTGCCCAAATTATTTTACCTATATAAAAATTAAACTTTTCTTTTCAAATATAGCCAACAGTACATCTCGCCTGCTGTGAAGCTTTCACAAATTTGCATTTTAAATCAATAACTCATTTCCTAAGTACAAAAATTGTTTCTATTATTTAATTGAATTCTGTTACACACGCTTACTTAGGAGGCATTTATGGCCTCTTTAAAAATTGCTCTAAAACCCAACAACATTATAAATAAAGCAAACTATTTTTTCGCAGTTTTCTCGCGTGCATTCGTTCGCATATCCTCAGCGCATTTTTGAAATGAGCACAATTTTAATGAATTCTCACATTTTACTTAGATATGCAATGAGTAAAGCGAATGAATACAAATAAGCACATTAGGGTGTGCCCAATTATTTTTACAATTAGCTTGGCTGGTAGATAATTAATTGAAAAACTAACAACATCCAATCTATTCTTCAATATACTACATGAAATTCTTCTTTGAATAAAAGTTATAAATTAAGTCTTATGTTAGTTCCAACATCAGCTTAAGACATCGAGCTTTCACCAAAAAAGCTTTGATCTTTCAAAGCTTTCACTCGTTTATTTATAATGCTATTTGACTGCGAGTGTCCATTGGAAAGTAA